>NC_057802.1:374007731-374071889 GCF_018294505.1 Triticum aestivum
CTAGAAGGAGATTGTTAAGTGTGAGTGTGTGTTTTACCCATCCAGGCGGAGGTTATGTGCACAAAAGAGGAGAATGATTCGATGTGGCGTTAGGATTGAGGGTAATTAACTACGTATGGATACATAGAGACCTTGAACGTGCATGTGTGAGAGGTATACATGTATACGTGGGATGTGTGTGTGTGCGCGCGCGCATGATCGAGATAAAAGAAAGAAGACATAAGTCATAAGATCAATGACATGGGAGAGATGGATCGGTATGACAATATGCATGCATGTGAGAATGCAGGGAAGAAGGCCCAACAATTGAGCATGTGTTTTTGTCTTTAAGAGATAGTGGCGTGGGCTGGAGCATGCATCTATGGCGAGCAGAGGCAGTGAGGTGCAACGATTGTGCAAAAGAGACCAACCTATAAATGCATATGTATGGAGAGACATATATAGTGTGGGTGATAGGAAGCAAGACTCCGTGCGAGAAAGAAATGTTGACGGAGAAACTACAGATAGATACAGAGATGGAGATGCTAGCTAGAGGGACATCCGCTAGTTTGGGTGTTGGAGATGACCATCGGGTGGTTCAAAGGGTGAAGTTATATATGTGTGTGAGAGGGCACTTGACTGCCTGTAGAGAGAAACATATGTAGTGTGCATGATAGGAATCAAGAGTGAGGGCGAGAAAGAAGGTTGATGGAGAAACAGATAAATAGAAAGATAAAGATGCTAGCTAGTGTGCGTTAGAGATAGGAGTCGAGTGGATCAGAAGGCTGGGTTATGTGTGTGGGTGTGAGAGAGCTAGAGAGAGGATGCATGTGAGTCACATACAAACAGATATCAGAGAGAAATGAGATCCGGAGAGACGGAGTTTTGTGTCTGCGAGAGAGAAAGATATTTCACAACGAGAGTGATAGCTAGAGAGACATACAAGGGAACGCAAGATATCTCTAGGGAGAGAGGGTGTGTGTGAGCGACATACAAGAGAACAATGGAGAAATACGAGACCCTGGGAGACAGAGTTTGTGTTTGTGTGTGAGAAAGAGATATTGAAGAGGAAGAGTCGTAGGTTCTCATATCTAAGGAGCGAAAGACATCTCTGTATGAGGGGTGTGCGAGTGGCACACATGGGAATAGTAGAGAGAAATGAGACCCCGGGAGACAAAGTTTTGTGTTTGTGTGAGAGAAAGAGATTCCACATGGAGAATCATAGTTAGAGACACATAGCAGGGAGCGAGATATACTTAGAGAGAGATAGAGTGATGAAGGTCGAGGGAGAGAGTACCGTAAGTTTGTTACGAAGATAAAAGATCATTGTCGACATACAGGTAGCACGAGAGATACCTGAGAGACGATGAACGCGTATAGGTCCAGAGAGATAGTCCTATATAAGCATGAGTGATAGCTATATGAGACGAATATCTGGATTAAAGGGGATTCAAATATTTAAACTGGAGATCACGACATCGATAATATCATAACGCAAATTGGTGTATCAAACATGCATATTCATTTGAATTTGGGCACACGTGTAATGTTATATAGTTTATCAATATTGGTGATCCATAGATTCTTCAATTACAAACAATGCATGGTTTATATGCAATTAATGTCTAAACGGGATTACACTATATGTTGCGTGTGTGAAACACATTATACATGTTTGAGAAGTAAAAAAAAACCCCGCATGAAACACACATTAATTGGAGACAGTTAGTGAGGAATGCATACATTGGATTTCAACATAAAGTGGTTTCAAATATTTGAAAATCCAAATTGATGGATACAACCTTATGAATCTGAGATCATGCCATTTGTAAACCATATTTATGTATAAATGGTGTTGTGCTTTTGAAAGTATATAAAAAAAATGATGTATATAGAATGTAATTCCAATTGAAAATGGATCCCGCCCGAAAAAAAAGAATACAAATGGGATTCGAATTGAGTTGGCATGGTAAACGTGCACTGTGCAAAATTTGAACGAAGCGGGGAAAGTCGCAGTAACCGCCTGAAACCAAAATCTGCGAGATGGAAATCACTACTGCCTATCCCTGCCACGCAAAGCCTATCTGCTGGATTTCTATAGGTTTCGATAGGGGTAGGTTTGTAATTTCACCCAAACGTGACGTAACCGCCTCTCACCCGGATTCATACATAGTGGGCGCCAAAACACAGTGTGTCCTCGGCCGAAATCGACTCCCTCCCCGATTCATATTCATACACAGTGGGCGCCAAAAACAAACTCTCGTCGGCAAATATTCGGTGTATGCGAGATTACCGTCCTATCCCCAACCGACTAATGTTGCTGTGATGTAGTAGAAATTTGAAACGGGGGCTAAGTTTGTAAATTTCCTCGCATTTGAGACAAGCGCGCCCTGAATACATGGTTCCCCCCTTCCTCTCTACCTCCCTTTTCCCCATTCGTACTCCATGGGCGCCAAAACATCCTCTCCACCCCACCCTCCTCCGTCCGCCGCCGTCCGCCACCCATCCACCGCCGTCCTCCTCCACCATGCCGGAGCTGATACCCCGACGCCGTCGTCCATTACAAGAGATCGACCTCTCTCATCCACGGCTTCGGACCGGGATCCTTGCATCCCGTCCTCTTGCTTCATCCCCGCCGTCGTCCACCTTGCCGGCGCCGCTCCTACGACCGTCTCGTCCACCGTGCCCCGCCGCCACCGTCTACCCTCCTAGATCTGCTTCCACGCTGCCGACAGCCATCGCTACCGCAGCACCGTCAAATTCTCAGCAGATGCGTACACGGCGCCGCACCAGAGGCGGTACTCTTTTGTATCTGCTCAACTTATTTATCGCAGCAAGAAAATAGATCGCCACTGCTTTACTCTGATTTCTTGTCTTGGTTGCAAAGTTGCCTTTGTCCGGTTTCCACCTTCAGATCCGCCATGGCACGCTCAACACTATACTCCCAATGCTTATGGTTTTCCCCTTTTATATTCCACACTAGTTAAATCACAGTAGACTAAATTTCAAAATTGGGTCAGTCGATTTTTCAGAGCTCGCCGGAGTTCGCCGGTGCGAACGAAGGGGCTCGGGTGGTTGTGGGGCCTCGCCGAACGAAGAAAACTCGACGCGGGTGGGGGTTGGGGTGGGGGTGGGTGTGGCGGAGGAACACAGGCGGCGGGGGCCGGTGGTCCGGCCGGCAGCCCGTGCGGTGTTCTGTATGGGAAGAATCAGAGACGAGGAAGAAGATGGGTTAGGAGACGTAGGATCGTCATCCAACCGCCTGAAATGGTCGAGAGACAGCCGGGAGTTGCATTCTTAATGCGCTCTGGTTCATCATGTGTGGGCACTGCGCAACCAACATTTTATTATCCAAAATCTGCTTGCTCTTCTTTACCATGTCCCTCTTCCGTTCTTCTTTAATATGTACTCTCTCCGTTCCTAAATACAAGTCTTTGTATAGATTCCACCATGGACTACATATGGAGCAAAATGAGTGAATCTACACTCTAAAATGTATATGGATACATCTGTATGTGATCCATAGTGGAAATCTCTACCAAGACTTATATTTTGGAACGGAGGGAGTATGATAGTGGTACAGTATGTTCCTTGTACTGAAGATGAGCAGGGACTTTTGCAGTGTAGAGGTCTATAGGGTCGGTTGTGATGGACACTTTGAGCCTCTTTGATTCGTAGGATCTTGTAAACATAGGAATAGGATTTGTAGTCACCTGCCCACTTGAATCCTATAAGAATAGCAAGGAAATGCGGGGAGCTATGTCGCCTTTGAGAGTAACACTGATATTAATAGTACCGCACCTTCACTTGAAGAGAGCTGGTATCCGAAGCCTTTCTAGCCGTACCAGCAATACTAGCACATATATTCCAGCAAGTTCCACTTTGCTGATTTTACTCTGATGCTTACGGTTTTCCCCGTTATATCTACACTATGATCTGTGTAGCTGCTTTGTGTCACACTAGCAGCAGTCCACTCTTGAAGCTAAACACTGCAATGACTTACAAAATTGGCACCAAGGCATTGAGTGCCATTCTGGATGCAATGAAACTCATACGCTCCCCACCTGTTGATTCTTGTTCAGAATATGATCCTAATGACTCTTGTTCAAAACTGCCACATATAGAGAGACGACATGGAATTGCATTTCTTTGGGCGCTGTGATTCATCATGAGTGGGCAACCAACATTGTATGCAACGAAGCGGAACCTCAAGAATATGCTTCCTCTTCTGTTCTTTAACATGTTCCTCTTTGTTTATTCTGTATTTAGTACGTACAGTATGTTCCTTGTCAGGAAGGGGCGCAGGGACATCTGCAGTCAATAGCTGATAGAGCTGGCCTGTACGTGATCAATAGGCTTTCAATTACTAGCAGCAATACAACACCGTATTTTCAAGCCAGTTCCACTTTCCCGATTGATATATCGTGGTTATGGTGTACCCCTGTTATGTACACTATGATCTGCCTAGTTGTTGTGTGCTCTTGTTATCATGGTTTGGCAATAAACTCTCTATATAGTATATTATGAACCTATCATCTGCCAGCTATCCTTACTTCCGGAGCCTATTTTTGTGTGTACTTGTGCCAGATTATATAAATGCACGCACCATATTATAGCACACATGAGCTCTCTCATCAGAATCCAGTGATAGCACACAAGTGTTTACATGGGCGCCCCTATATTAGAATATCATCTGCATTACAAAGATAATCTCACAACTATTTATGTTTTCATGGTTCTCAGATATTATACGCAATTACAGTGAATATCAGAATCCGCACATCAGAAGAATATTGTGGAACACTGCAATGACTTACAAAATTAGCACCAAGGCATTGAGTGCCATTCTGGAAGCAATGAAACTCATACGCTCCCCACCTGTTGATTCTTGTTCAGAATATCATCCTAATGACTATTCTAACCTCGAGGAGTCAAAGGTAGATGGCCTGTCCTGTTCACCCATCAAGGTTCCTGTTCTAATTTGGCAAGGTTTTATTGATTGCGCGTATCTTGCATATGTTGTCTTGCATTTCTTCTACTTTGTTGCACCACCATCTGCTTAGTTTACTCATCATATAACTCGAGATGCCATGCCCATCCATTATCAATACATATTCCATCTGTCATCATACCATGTTTTTCCACTCAAATGCTGTTCTTGTGCATCAGACATCAAAAAGGAAGAGGGTGATTGTCGAACCTGAAGGAGCACCAGCAAAGTCCTTGAAAAACGTGGTGGTGCCGGAGAAATCAGACAGCGCCCCACTTATATTGGCTGTACAACCAGTGACACTAAATGTAGGACCGACTCCGGCAGACTGTACCCATACTTCACTGGCCACACCACTAGCCCCACCACACAGGACCTGCACTCCAGCAGAAGGTCTACCGATTTCATTTGCCATAGCACCAGCTGTACCACAGAAAAATCCCACTCTAGCAAAAAGTACAACAAGTCCACCAGTCGAAGACCTATCCCAACTGCAGAGATGACCAATTCCTGCAGATTGGAACCCCATTCCATTTATTCCCAGTTTAAAAGACAATGCTTTCAATGTTGTTAGGGACTACGTGCATATATTCCCATCATGGGAAAATTATAGTGAAGACAAACACCATTTTCACATCTTCCTGTCCAACTTACGTGTAAGTGCTATTATTCATGGTTATTATTTTCCTGTTTTCTGCTGATCAAACACATCAGTGATTTACATTACATTGTTGTAACTAGGCGAGGGCCAATATGGATAGTCATGACGAGCAAAGCTTGCTTGTGCTTTTCAAGGAAGCATTGCAGCAGTATCGGTGTTACCTGAGGAAATCACACTTTGATGGCAAGTCTATAAACGAATTTCCGGTGAAGTCTCCTGTGCTAAATTTAGAAGACATTGAATGGAAAAACCTTGTTATGCACCGGTCTCGTTCCCAGGATGAGGTACTGTCTATGAAATCAAATGACAATTTGAACTTCTACTTTTCCGCATGTGCCTTACGGATCTTTTTTGCAAGAAATCTGCTTGAAGAAGAATTCCGGTTTGAACAGAACGATAGGATATCGCAAATATGCTGCCCGCTGCTTTGCTCTTGTTAGTACCCGTTGTCCTGTATCACTGTACTTGCATACATACCTTGTTCATTATCTGACAGCAGTATGCATGATAGGTTGCTTATCAATTGTTCGCTCCAAATTATCTGATCTGTATGAATGGTTACATTAGTGTAGAATATATCCAATGCCAATGATTTTTTTAGCTCTGCATTGTTCTTGTAAGTACATGCTGTCCTTTATCAATGTACTTATATTGACAGGTAGTTGTTCATGTACCATCACTCTGCAGCTTATTTTCCTTTGCCCTCCATTTTCTACACATCAGGTCTATATTTACTCTTACCATAAGGTTGGTACTGAAGTAGTTTAGCTGTGCATTGCTCTTGGTTGTGCCTTTTGCCTGTATCGCTGCACATACATTTATAGCTACTTGGTTATGTAGCATCACTCTTCATCTTATCTTAAATATTCTCCATTTTTCGTATATTATCACATCTATATTTACTCTTACCAAAATGTAGAATAAAGGCAATGCTTATGAAGAAGATTCTGTGGTAAACTTCTTGAATTGCCCCCCCATCAGCATGGACAAGGGCTTTATAGAGCCTGTCTTCACCAGTAATGTAAGTTTGTCCTTCTCAAGCCTTCAAACTTTGTTGTGTATATTTGGTTAGGCATGACTGCAACAGCTGTTTATTTTTGGTGTTTGCATCAAATTGCATGTTTAAAGTTTATTATGTAGTTCATAAACAAAAGTTTGTCCTTCTCAATTTAAGTTTTCAGTTGTACAACCAAGTTCCTTCTTCATACCATGTAAATTAAACTATACAGAGCAAGTGATCTTCTTTTGCACTACATGTATGCTTCTGTTCTTCATCCGTAATCCAGTGGTGTGGTGAACCTACCCACTACAACACAATGTCATATTCTGCAATGTCTTAACTATGAACAATGTCATATCATTCTACTATTATTTAAACCGTCTCTTTATTTGCCAATCTGAAATGGGATAAATTGACAGCACACTAACCATTGATACTTATGAGTTCTTGATCTGTAATCCAGTGGTGTCGTGAAGCTGCCAACTCCTTCACAATGTCATTTCCTGCCATGTCTTGACCTGAACAATACCATATTGTGTTAATGCAATTTTAAACTGTGTCACTTTATTCGTCAGTAAGAAATGTGATGAATTGTGAGCACTGATACTTTTATGTGCAAAACCTGTCATCTGTCTGCTTGTTTATCTTTTAGAGTGAGGAAGATATAAGTGTTGAACAAGCGCAGTGTCATCATCTTGCTCAGGTGCTTGCGCTGCAGCTCGCCAGCAGGGCTAACCTTTCTTGAACTCTATTGAAGTGCTGTCGGTTTTGTATATTATTTTGTCGGCGTGTTTATTTGCACTGGTGGCGATCTTTGATGCCCAGTGTATGTAATCTGCTGTCTGCTTGTGCTTTATTATCATAGTGGCGAACTTTGATGCCCAGTGGATGTAATATGCCGTAATTTCTTTATTGTATAGTCTAGGTTTTTTCTTATTCACGATGCTGCAGTTATTTTACTATATATATATCGTGTCTTCGCAGTAAACCGGCCAAACCGTAAATTTACGGTACATAATCGGGCCATCATGCAATCACGATGTATGATCGGCATCATGGGCCTCGTCAAACTGGCCCACTAGTAGATTCGGGCCTTTAATAGGCCGAGTAACCCCCGGCCCTCTTTTCGCAAGAAAACTCAATTGGCTTTTAGGAGGCTGAGAAGTAGGTTGGGCCTGAAACGTGCCGAACAGCTCACGGGCCGGCAGCAGCCCGAAATGGACCCCGGCCCATGATTGTGCGAATCAAATCACGGGCTTTTAACAGGCCAAAATTGTCTCGGTCCTTGTTTGGCCCAATCAGATATTGGCTGCGAGCAGGCCGGATGCAAACCGGGCCGCAGTTAGGCCCAACAATATGACGGGCTTTTAACAGGCCGAAATTAATATAGGGCCGAAATGTTAAACCGGCCCTTAACAGGCCGAAACTAATATCTGGCCGAATTACTAAATGGGCCTTTAGCAAGTGGGCCCAAAAGCATAGCGCCCAGTTAACGGGCCCAATCTGATATGGGCCATAATTGAGGCCAAAGCCTCTTAAAGGGCCGGACCTGATCTGGGCCGTGATTTGGCCCAGAACGTGGGAGGCTTTTAACGGGCCGGATCTCATATGGGCCATTATTAGGCCCGGAACGTGGTAGGCCATTAATGGACCGGATCAAATATGGGCCGGCATTTGGCCCAAAACATGGTAGCCAGTTAATGGGCCGGCCTACTAGGGTCCTCAAAATCTTGTGGGCCTATAGCTAGGCCGGCCCATTAGTGTCGGCGAAATCTCGTGGGCCTTTAGCTGGGCCGGCCCATTATGATCCGCAAGAATTTTGTGGGCCTTTACCTGGGACGGCCCATTATGGCACACAAAAATCTTGTGGGCCTTTACCTGGGCTGGCCCATTATGGCCCGTGAAATCTTGTGGGCCTTTAGCTGGGCCAGCCATTATGGTCCGCAAAATCTCGTGGGCCTTTAGCTGGGCCGGCCCATTATGGTCCGCAAAATCTTGTGGGCCTTTAGTTGGGCCGGCCCATTTAAACTTGATGGGCCGTGCCACGTGTCGACGTATCATAGGCGCCTTCTGTCCAATGAGTGGATGACATCTGTCCCAACGATGAGCCGACAAGTGTTTCCTACTATGACAAACACGTATCATCACGGAAGTGTATTTTTTTTGTAGTGAAAACTCAAAGCTAGATCATACTAAAAACTTTATTCTACTAGATCAAGATATAACCAAAAGGATTGAACTAAGGAAAACGATAAATATAGAGATGTGGTGATGATACGATACCAGGGCACCCCCCCAAGCTTGGCAGTTGCCAAGGGGAGTGCCCATACCCATGTATTTATGTCTCTTTCTTCGGAGGTCATGATGATGGAGTTGTTGCACTCTTCTTCTCTAGCTTTGCGTCTGAGGCTAAAATTTTCCTCCCTCAAATCCTTGTTCTCGAGCTCGAGTTTCATTATATTTTTGCTTAATTCCGACTTGCTGTCCTGCGAAAACGTGGTGGGAAAGATTGGACCTTAGGGAGGCTTGACTTCTTGAACTCCACATGCGTATCGCCAGGTTGGGGTAGTGGATCGTCCTCTTCATCGGAGCTTGTCTCCTCCTTCCCCTTTGGCTCATAGTCTTCTTCTTCCTCCGTGGTCCAACCATAATGTTCCACATCCCCATATGCTTTTGGCACTGGTGTGCGTCGGTGCTATACAAACGGTTTTTAACCCCTTTCCGTGATGACATTTGGAACCGTCGCCAAGTGAGTGTGGGCGATAGGGGGGGTCCTTCCCACACGACCCAGAAACCATCGGGGATATGCCCTCCTGGCACACACGCTCGGCAAAATGAGGTCGTGTGCGACTGGCGAGCGCTCAATACGGAAATACGTATAGTAGGGCTAAAAAATACAATTATACAGGAGAAATTGTTTCCGGTCGCAAGTACATCCCACATAGTCAGTCCCCGCTAAACGTTTCCGTTCGTATGTACATCCCACACAGTCGCTCCAAGGAAAACATTTCCGTTTACAGGTACATCACACACAATTTTTCCCGTTAAATCGTTTGTGATAGCATTGCCATTGCACACGATATTAATAATTTTATCGTTTGCGTTATTGAATGCATCACACACGGTGCGTAGAAGAAACCGTGTGGCAAAGGCTGTCCATCACACACAGTTTTTATGTGGTAAACGTTTGCGCAAGGTGGTCTAACGAAAACAGTTTTCAAGAGAAAGTCGTGTGTGCAGTGGAGATTGATCGCACACATGGTGGGTCCTAGAAACATTTCTGATCTCCACGTATATCGCAGACGTTTCGCTTTCGCAAAACGTGTGCAGTGTAATCCTTAATTAATCCCTAATTTAAAAATCACATGTTTTGAATTTGAAAGTAGGCAATCACTTATTTCATATCCAACCATGTTTATTACAAATATAGGTTCAACCACGAATGCATAATTCGATGCACAGGTACATATACTGAAGAACTACAGAAGCACCAAGTAAAGAATGATGAACCACAGTTGTACTAAAGATTGTAAAGAGAGAGGCGAAAGACATTTTGGTTGCTGGAGAAGGTGAAGCGGAATGCCCATATTGTGCCCTCCTCCATGCGTAATGCATGCACGACTCTAGGCCAACCCCTTGTGATGGCTGCCCATCCATCCTTCACTGTCTTCATTAGGACTTCTCGATGCTCATTGTAGTCTGGATGAAATACTTTAACCTTCATTGCGTGTCCACCAATCATGTACTTTGCGAGGTAATCTTGAGTGAACTACTTCGGGAACCACTGGGAACGAAAAAGGTTCAGACATTGTTGTCTAACAACTCATTATGGGCAATAAAAAGAGAAGGCTGCAGAGTTTGTAGTTACCATCCTACAGCTCACTGTTGTGTTGGATAGAGCATAAACAAATAATTTGCTTGCCACCATTCGTATCTTTTTGCTAATAATCCTTATCAGTTTCCTCACTTGATGCTTGTTCATCAATATCTCATTGCCCCATACGCAAAAAGGGTCGATGCATGGATCCTTGCCAAGGGCATATGTACCTACAAGCAACAAGTCACTATTAGAAGCTAACTAGTGTCCAGGCCTGGATCTATATGCACTACATTATGGAACGACGGGGGAAGTACAAGCTGAGGGATGAAGCTAACCTCGGCGGAAAATGGTGGCCACTCCAGTTGTTGTCCTACATAAGTAGTGGAAAGGCATGATAAGTACAGCAACCTTAACATCAAACAAATATTGCAAAGGTAAACAACATCATCTCCGAATGATAGCTTGAATGTGTTGGTTTCAGCATGCTGTTAAAGCAGATATAAAATGGAAGGCAATGTTACCGACAGCAGGCTTAACAACCATCAAATATTGCAATTCAAACTGGTATTGTTGAAAATGAATAGAACGTAGGTAATGCTTAAACATCACACTGGATAAATGTGTAAAACTGGAATAAAGGGCATGTGTTAACTACACCAGGAATAACTGGAACCAAATATAGCCGTTCAAACTGGTATTGATGTAGTCGAGCGGCACAGTTCCGACTTGCAAATAATGACCAACACATTGTGAATGACTGAAATAAACAAGGCATAAATGACCAGTATAACAACTAAATATAGCCATTGAAAACTGGACAGAGTCTCACTAAAACCAACCTAACAAGCAAATACAGATAAACATGGCATATGCTTGAAAACTGGACAAATGCTCACTGCAACCAACCTAACAACCAGATAAAGATAAACAAGGCATCTGCTTGATAACTGGACAAATGCTAAAAAAAGCAACCTAACAACCAAATACAGATAAACAAGGCATCTGCTTGATAACTGGACAATGCTAAAAAAAGCAACCTAACAACCAAATACAGATAAACAAGGCATCTGCTTGATAACTGGACAAATGCTCACTGCAACCAAACTAAGAACCAAATATAGATAAACAAGGCATCTGCTCGATAACTGGAAAAATGCTCACTCCAACCAACCTAACAACCAAATACAGATATACAAGGCATCTACTCACTATAAACAACCAAATATAGCCATTCGTGAAACTGAAGTGGACAATTCATACTTAAACATCACATAGACCTATTGAACAATACATTTTTGCATAACTGAAATAATTAAACACGGCATAGTTAAAACACCGCACGGCAAATGCTACTACAACAAAGGGTACGGGTTGGCAAGCTAGAAAAGGTAAGATTTGCTGATAGAATGTTGCCTCACATTTCATGGACGGGATCCTTCCAGTTGGAAGAGCATAGACCCATGGTGCGCTCTCTAATGTCACAGATGGGCTATTTTACCTTCGAAGAACCTTCATGGGTGCCCTCCTCGTGGTCGTGGTCAATGAGATCTGACTTGGCAATTGAGGATCCCAAGCCGCCGCCGTAGAACATGTCCTTCAGAAATGACAAAATGGGCTCGATGGCGTATAAAGCTCACAAATCCTTGACCGCTTGGCGGAGGAGATCAGCGGCAGGGCCGTCGAAGAGATCGACGGCGGTTAAACCAGAGGGGTTGGGGATGGACCACTTAACCTGTGACATGGCCCGCGTGAAGCCGTTGGTGTGGACGAGCTTGATATCATAGCCAGCTTTCCCAAGATACAGTAATACGCTAGCCCGCTGACATGAAGCCTTCGGCATGGCAACATAGTCAACGTCTTCGCCGGCTTCCACGGCTACGTGTTGCTCCGGGATCGACAGGTCGGGGCGAATGACGACCACCTCGCCAACGTCTGCCAGAGAGGCCATGATAAACCTCTTCTTGGCCGAACGCTCGTCGGGCTCCCCGGGATATGTAGTCGAGCTTAGGCTGCGACATTCTGGAGCAGGGGATGTGGATCTGGCGGGGAGGGACACCGCAGGCCTCGTCTAAAAACTCAAGGGAGTGGGGCGACGGTATGGTAATCGCTGGGTAACCTGAACTTTATTATCTAAGCTAGGAGGAACGGCCAGACCGGCAGGGGTTGGCGGCGGCGCCAGCGGCGGCCGCGAGCTAGGGTTCGAGGGGGGCGGGGGGCGGGTGGGGGACTGTGGAGAGGGGTGGTGTTTGAGGATACGCTGCGGCTATTGAAAATTGTAGTAATGGTGGGTGGAGATGGTGGTGGACGAGGGAGGGAAATGGTTCAAATGCCTCGGCTACTACAATTTTACTATAAGGTCGATGCTGGAGGAGTGTGGGCGATGGTTGAAGTACGGCGGCTGCTACCTCTTGAGCTTACGTTGGTTTTTCCCTTGAAGAGGAAAGGGTGATGCAGCAAAGTAGCGTAAGTATTTCCCTCAGTTTTTGAGAACCAAGGTATCAATCCAGTAGGAGGTTACACACAAGTCGCCTTATACCTGCACAAATAAATAAGAACCTTGCAACCAATGCGATAAAGGGGTTGTCAATCCCTTCACGGCCACTTGCAAAAGTGAGATCTGATAGAGATAATAAGATAAATATTTTTGGTATTTTATGATAAAGACTGAAAGTAAAGATTGCAAAGTAAAAATAGATTGGAAACTTATATGATGGAAAATAGACCCGGGGGCCATAGGTTTCACTAGTGGCTTCTCTCAAGATAGCATAAGTATTACGGTGGGTGAACAAATAACCGTCGAGCAATTGATAGAAAAGTGCATAATTATGAGAATATCTAGGCATGATCATGTATATAGGCATCACGTCCACGACAAGTAGACCGAAATGATTCTGCACCTACTACTATTACTCCACACATCGACCGCTATCCAGCATGCATCTAGAGTATTAAGTTCATAAGAACAGAGTAATGCATTAGGCAAGATGACATGATGTAGAGGGATAAACTCAAGCAATATGATATAGACCCCATCTTTTTATCCTCGATGGCAACAATACAATACGTGCCTTGCTGCCTCTGCTGACACTGGGAAAGGACACCGCAAGATTGAACCCAAAGCTAAGCACTTCTCCCATTGCAAGAAAGATCAATCTAGTAGGCCAAACCAAACTGATAATTCGAAGAGACTTGAAAAGATAACCAATCATACATAAAAGAATTCAGAGGAGATTCACATATTGTTCATAGATAATCTTGATCATAAACCCACAATTCATCGGATCTCGACAAACACACCGCAAAAATAATTACATCGAATAGATCTCCAAGAAGATCGAGGAGAACTTTGTATTGAGATCCAAAGAGAGAGAAGAAGCCATCTAGCTAATAACTATGGACCCAAAGGTCTGTGGTAAACTACTCACACATCATCGGAGAGGCTATGGTGTTGATGTAGAAGCCCTCTGTGATCGATTCCCTCTCCGGCAGAGCGCCGGAAAAGGCCCCAAGATGGGATCTCATGGTACAGAAGGTTGCAGCGGTGGAAATAGGGTTTCGTGGTGCTCCTGGACGTTTTTGGGGTATATGGGTATATATAGGAGGAAGAAGTAGGTCGGTGGAGCTGCGAGGGGCCCACGAGGGTGGGGGGCGCGCCCAGGAGGGGCAGGCGCACCTCCCTGCCTCGTGGCCTTCTCGCTTCTTTCTTGACGTCCACTCCAAGTCCTCTGGATCACGTTTGTTCCAAAAATAAATCTCCCGAAGGTTTCATTCTGTTTGGACTCTGTTTGATATTCCTTTTCTGCGAAACACTGAAATAGGCAAAAAAACAGCAATTTGCACTGGGCCTTCGGTTAATAGGTTAGTACCAAAAATAATAGAAAAGTTCTTAGTAAAGCCCATTAAACATCCAAAACATATAATATAATAGCATGGAACAATCAAAAATTATAGATACGTTGGAGACGTATCAAGCATCCGCAAGCTTAATTCCTGCTCGTCCTCGAGTAGGTAAATGATAAAAACAGAACTTTTGATGTGGAATTCTACCTAGCATATTTCTCAATGTAATTTCCTTTATTGTGGCATGAATTTTCAGATATGAAAGATTCAAGACAAAAGTTTAATATTGACATGAAAATAATAATACTTCGAGCATACTAACAAAGCATGTTGGGGAACGTAGTAATTTAAAAAAATTCCTACGCACACACAGGATCATGGTGATGCATAGCAACGAGAGAGGAGAGTGTTGTCCATGTACCCTCGTAGACCGAAAGCGGAAGCATTAGCACAACACGGTTGATGTAGTCGTAGCACAACATCATCATCATCACGATCCGACCGATCCAAGTACCGAACGTACGGCACCTCCGAGTTCAGCACACATTCAGCTCGTTGACGTCCCGCGAACTCCGATCCAGCAGAGCTTCATGGGAGAGTTCCGTCAGCACGACGGCGTGGTGACGATGATGATGTTGCTACCGACGCAGGGCTTCGCCTATGCACCGCTACGATATGACCGAGGTGGAATATGGTGGACGGGGGCACCGCACACGGCTGGAATAGATCACCAGATCAACTTGAGCATCTAGAGGTGCCCCCTGCCCCCGTATATAAAGGAGCAACGGGGGAGAGGCGGTCGGCTAGGGAGGGCGCACCAAGGGGGATTCCTACTCCCACCGGGAGCAGGACTCCTCCTTTCCTAGTAGGAGTAGGAGAAGGGGGGAAGGAGGAGGTGGAGAGAAGGAAGGAGAGGGGGGTCGCCGCCCCCTTCCCTTGTCCAATTTGGACTGGGGCAAGGGGGGCCGCGCGCCACCTCCTGGCTGCCCTCTGTCTTCTCCACTAAGGCCCAATAGGCCCATTACTTCCGGGGGGGGGGGGGTTCCGGTAACCCCCGGTACTCCGGTAAAATCCCGATTTCATCCGGAACACTTCCAATATCCAAATATAGGCTTCCAATGTATCAATCTTTATGTCTCAACCATTTCGGGACTCCTCGTCATGTCCGTGATCATATCCGGGACTCCGAACTACCTTCTGTACATCAAAACACAAAACTCATAATACCGATCGTCATCTAACTTTAAGCGTGCGGACCCTACGGGTTCGAGAACTATGTAGACATGACCGAGACACGTCTCCGGTCAATAACCAATAGCGGAACCTGGATGCTCATATTGGTTCCTACATATTCTACGAAGATCTTTATCGGTCAAACCGCATAACAACATACGTTATTCCCTTTGTCATCGGTATGTTACTTGCCCGAGATTCGATCGTTGGTATCTCAATACCTAGTTCAGTCTCGTTACCGGAAAGTCTCTTTACTCGTTCCATAATACATCATCTCGCAACTAACTCATTAGTCACATTTCTTGCAAGGCTTATAGTGATGTGCATTACCGAGTGGGCCCAGAGATACCTCTCCGACAATCGGAGTGACAAATTCTAATCTCGAAATACGCCAACCCAACAAGTACCTTTGGAGACACCTGTAGAGTACCTTTATAATCAACCAGTTACATTGTGACGTTTGGTAGCACACAAAGTGTTCCTCCGGTAAACGGGAGTTGCATAATCTCATAGTCATAGGAACATGTATAAGTCATGAAGAAAGCAATAGCAGAATACTAAACGATCAAGTGCTAAGCTAACGGAATGGTTCAAGTCAATCACATCATTCTCCTAATGATGTGATCCCGTTAATCAAATGACAACTCATGTCTATGGCTAGGAAACATAACCATCTTTGATCAATGAGCTAGTCAAGTAGAGGCATACTAGTGACACTCTGTTTGTCTATGTATTCACACAAGTATTATGTTTCCGGTTAATACAATTCTAGCATGAATAATAAACATTTATCATGATATGCGGAAATAAATAATAACTGTATTATTGCCTCTAGGGCATATTTCCTTCAGTCTCCCACTTGCACTAGAGTCAATAATCTAGATTACACAGTAATGATTCTAACACCCATGGAGCCTTGGTGCTGATCATGTTTTGCTCGTGGAAGAGGCTTAGTCAACGGGTCTGCAACATTCAGATCCGTATGTATCTTGCAAATTTGTATGTCTCCCACCTGGACTTGATCCCGGATGGAGTTGAAGCATCTCTTGATGTTCTTGGTCCTCTTGTGAAATCTGGATTCCTTTGCCAAGGCAATTGCACCAGTATTGTCACAAAAGATTTTCATTGGACCCGATGCACTAGGTATGACACCTAGATCGGATATGAACTCCTTCATCCAGACTCCTTCATTTGCTGCTTCCAAAGCAGCTATGTACTCCGCTTCACACGTAGATCCCGCCACAACGCTTTGTTTAGAACTGCACCAACTAACAGCTCCACCGTTACGGGTGAGAAAGTCTCATTGTAGTCAATCCCTTGAACTTGTCAAAAACCTTTTGCAACAAGTTGAGCTTTATGGACAGTAACATTACCGTCAGTGTCAGTCTTCTTCTTGAAGATCCATTTATTCTCAATGGCTTGCCGATCATCGGGCAAGTCAACCAAAGTCCACACTTTGTTCTCATACATGGATCCCATCTCAGATTTCATGGCCTCAAGCCATTTCGCGGAATCTGGGCTCACCATCGATTCTTCATAGTTCGTAGGTTCGTCATGGTCTAGTAACATGACCTCCAAAATAGGATTACCGTACCACTCTGGTGCGGATCTTAATCTGGTTGACCTACGAGGTTCAGTAGTAACTTGATCTGAAGTTTCATGATCAATATCATTAGCTTCCTCACTAATTGGTGTAGATGTCACAGGAACCGGTTTCTGTGATGAACTACTTTCCAATAAGGGAGCAGGTACAGTTACCTCATCAAGTTCTACTTTCCTCCCACTCACTTCTTTCGAGAGAAACTCCTTCTCTAGAAAGGATCCAAATTTAGCAACAAAAGTCTTGCCTTCAGATCTGTGATAGAAGGTGTACCCAATAGTTTCCTTTGGGTATCCTATGAAGATACATTTCTCTGATTTGGGTTCGAGCTTATCAGGTTGAAGCTTTTTCACATAAGCATTGCAGCCCCAAACTTTAAGAAACGACAACTTTGGTTTCTTGCCAAACCACTGTTCATAAGGCATCGTCTAACCGGATTTCGATGGTGCCCTATTTAACATGAATGCAGCCATCTCTAAAGCATAACCCCAAAATGATAGCGGTAAATCAGTAAGAGACATCATAGATCGCACCATATCTAGTAATGTACGATTACGACATTCGGACACACCATTACGCTGTGGTGTTCCGGGTGGCGTGAGTTGCGAAACTATTCCGCATTGTTTCAAATGAAGACCAAACTCGTAACTCAAATATTCTCCTCCATGATCAGATCGTAGAAACTTTATTTTTCTTGTTACGATGATTTTCAACTTCACTCTGAAATTCTTTGAACTTTTGAAATGTTTCAGACTTATGTTTCATTAAGTAGATATACCCATATCTGCTTAAATCATCTGTGAAGGTGAGAAAATAACGATACCCGCCGCGAGCCTCAACATTCATCGGACCACATACATATGTATGTATGATTTCCAACAAATCTGTTGCTCGCTCCATAGTTCCGGAGAACGGCGTTTTAGTCATCTTGCCCATGAGGCATGGTTCGCAAGTACCAAGTGATTCATAATCAAGTGATTCCAAAAGTCCATCGGAATGGAGTTTCTTCATGCGCTTTACACCAATATGACCTAAACGGCAGTGCCACAAATAAGTTGCACTATCATTATCAACTCTACATCTTTTGGCCTCAATATTATGAATATGTGTATCACTACTATAGAGATTTAATATAAATAGACCACTCCTCAAGGGTGCATGACCATAAAAGATATTACTCATATAAATAGAACAACCATTATTCTCTGATTTAAATGAATAACTGTCTCGCATCAAACAAGATCCAGTGTTCATGCTCAACGCTAGCACCAAATAACAATTATTCAAGTCTAAAACTAATCCCGAAGGTAGATGTAGAGGTAGCGTGCCGACCGCGATCACATCGACTTTTGGAACCATTTCCCACGCGCATCGTCACCTCGTCCTTAGCCAATCTTCGCTTAATCCGTAGTCCCTGTTTCGAGTTGCAAATATTAGCAACAGAACCAGTATCAAATACCCAGGTGCTACTGCGAGCATTAGTAAGGTACACATCAATAACATGTATATCACATATACCTTTGTTCACCTTGCCATCCTTCTTATCCGCCAAATACTTGGGGTAGTTCCGCTTCTAGTGACCAGTCTGTTTGCAGTAGAAGCACTCAGTGTCAGGCTTAGGTCCAGACTTGGGTTTCTTCTCCTGAGCAGCAACTTGTTTGCTATTCTTCTTGAAGTTCCCTTTCTTCTTCCCTATGCCCTTTTTCTTGAAACTGGTGGTCTTGTTGACCATCAACACTTGATGCTCCTTCTTGATTTCTACCTCCGCAACCTTTAGCATTGCGAAGAGCTCGGGAATTGTCTTATCCATCCCTTGCATGTTATAGTTCATCACGAAGTTCTTGTAGCTTGGTGGCAGTGATTGAAGAATTCTGTCAATGACGCTATCATCTGGAAGATTAACTCCCAGTTGAATCAAGTGATTGTTATACCCAGACATTCAGAGTATATGCTCACTGACAGAACTATTCTCCTCCATCTTGCATCTATAGAACTTATTGGATACTTCATATCTCTCAATCCGAGCATTTGCTTGAAATATTAACTTCAACTCCTGGAACATCTCATATGCTCCATGACGTTCAAAATGTCGTTGAAGTCCCGGTTCTAAGCCGTAAAGCATGGCACACTTGACTATCGAGTAGTCATCAGCTTTGCTCTGCCAGACGTTCATAACATCTGGTGTTGCGCCTGCAGCAGGCCTGGCACCTAGCGGTGCTTCCAGGACGTAATTCTTCTGTGCAGCAATGAGGATAATCCTCAAGTTACGGACCCAATCCGTGTAATTGCTACCATCATCTTTCAACTTTGCTTTCTCAAGGAACACATTAAAATTCAACGGAACAACAGCACGGGCCATCTATCTACAACAACATAGACAATCAAGATACTATCAGGTACTAAGTTCATGATAAATTTAAGTTCAATTAATCATATTACTTAAGAACTCCCACTTAGATAGACGTCCCTCTAATCATCTACGTGATCACATGATCCAAATCAACTAAACCATGTCCGATCATCACGTGAGATGGAGTAGTTTTCAATGGTGAACATCACTATGTTGATCATATCTACTATATGATTCACGCTCGGCCTTTCAGTCTCAGTGTTCTGAGGCCATATCTGCATATGCTAGGCTCGTCAAGTTTAACCTGAGTATTCCGCGTGTGCAATTGTTTTGCACCCGTTGTATTTGAACGTAGAGCTTATCACACCCGATCATCACGTGGTGTCTCAGCACGAAGAACTTTCGCAACGGTGCATACTCAAGGAGAACACTTTTATCTTGAAATTTAGTGAGAGACCATCTTATAATGCTACTGTCAATCAAAGCAAGATAAGATGCATAAAAGATAAACATCACATGCAATCAATATAAGTGATATGATATGGCCATCATCATCTTGTGCTTGTGATCTCCATCTCCGAAGCACCGTCATGATCACCATCGTCATCGACGCGACACCTTGATCTCTATCATAGCATCGTTGTCGTCTCGCCAACTTATGCTTCTACCACTATCGCTACCGCTTAGTGATAAAGTAAAGCATTACAGGGCGATTGCATTGCATACAATAAAGCGACAACCATATGGCTCCTGCCAGTTGCCGATAACTCGGTTACAAAACATGATAATCTCATACAATAAAATATAGCATCATGTCTTGACCATATCACATCACAACATGCCCTGCAAAAACAAGTTAGACGTCCTCTAGTTTGTTGTTGCAAGTTTTACGTGGCTGCTACGGGCTGAGCAAGAACCGTTCTTACCTACGCATCAAAACCACAACGATAGTTCGTCAAGTTAGTGCTGTTTTAACCTTCTCAAGGACCGGGCATAGCCACACTCGGTTCAACTAAAGTTGGAGAAACTGACACCCGCCAGCCACCTATGTGCAAAGCACGTCGGTAGAACCAGTCTCGCGTAAGCGTACGCGTAATGTCGGTCCGGGCCGCTTCATCCAACAATACCGTCGAACCAAAGTATGACATGCTAGTAAGCAGTATGACTTGTATCGCCCTCAACTCACTTGTGTTCTACTTGTGCATATAACATCTACGCATAAAACCAGGCTCGGATGCCACTGTTGGGGAACGTAGTAATTTCAAAAAAATTCCTACGCACACACAGGATCATGGTGATGCATAGCAACGAGAGGGGAGAGTGTTGTCCGCGTACCCTCGTAGACCGAAAGCGGAAGCGTTAGCACAATGCGGTTGATGTAGTCGTACGTCTTCACGATCCGACCGATCCAAGTACTGAACGTACGGCACCTCTGAGTTCAGCACACGTTCAGCTCGATGACGTCCCGTGAACTCCGATCCAGCAGAGCTTCCCGGGAGAGTTCCTTCAGCACGATGGCGTGGTGACAGTGATGATGTTGCTACCGACGCAGGGCTTCGCCTAAGCACTGCTACGATATGACCGAGGTGGAATATGGTGGAGGGGGGCACCGCACACAGCTGGAATAGATCAACAGATCAACTTGAGCATCTAGAGGTGCCCCCGTCCCCATATATAAAGGAGCAAGGGGGGGGAGGCGCCGGCCAGGGAGGGCGCGGCAAGGGGGGAGTCCTACTCCCACCGGGAGAAGGACTCCTCCTTTCCTAGTAGGAGTAGGAGAAGGGGGGAAGGAGGAGGTGGAGAGAAGGAAGGAGAGGGGGGCTGCCACCCCCTTCCCTTGTCCAATTCGGACTGGGGCAAGGGGGGCCGCGCCACCTCCTGGATGCCCTCTCTCTTCTCCACTAAGGCCCAATAGGCCCGTTACTTCCCCCCCCGGGGGGGGGGGTTCCGGTAACCCCTTGTACTCTGGTAAAATCCCGATTTCACCCGGAATACTTTCGATATCTAAATATAGGCTTCCAATATATCAATCTTTATTTCTCAACCATTTCGAGACTCCTCGTCATGTCCATGATCATATCCGGGACTCCGAACTACCTTCGGTACATCAAAACACAAAACTCATAATACCGATCGTCATCTAACTTTAAGCGTGCGGACCCTACAGGTTCGAGAACTATGTAGACATGAACGAGACACGTCTCCGGTCAATAACTAATAGCGGAACCTGGATGCTCATATTGGTTCCTACATATTCTACGAAGATCTTTATCGGTCAAACCGCATAACAACATACGTTGTTCCCTTTGTCATCGGTATGTTACTTGCCCGAGATTCGATCGTTGGTATCTCAATACCTAGTTCAATCTCGTTACCGGCAAGTCTCTTTACTCGATCCATAATACATCATCCCGCAACTAAATCATTAGTCACATTGCTTGCAAGGCTTATAGTGATGTGCATTACCGAGTGGGCCTAGAGATACCTCTCCGACAATCAGAGTGACAAATCCTAATCTCGAAATACGCCAACCCAACAAGTACCTTTGGAGACACCTGTAGAGTACCTTTATAATCACCCAGTTATGTTGTGACGTTTGGTAGCACACAAAGTGTTCCTCCGATAAACGGGAGTTGCATAATCTCATAGTCATAGGAACATGCATAAGTCATGAAGAAAGCAATAGCAGAATACTAAACGATCAAGTGCTAAGCTGACGGAATGGGTCAAGTCAATCACATCATTCTTCTAATGATGTGATCCCGTTAATCAAATGAAAACTCATGTCTATGGCTAGGAAACATAACCATCTTTGATCAACGAGCTAGTCAAGTAGAGGCATACTAGTGACACTCTGTTTGTCTATGTATTCACACAAGTATTATGTTTCAGGTTAATACAATTCTAGCATGAATAATAAACATTTATCATGATATGAGGAAATAAATAATAACTTTATTATTGCCTCTAGGGCATATTTCCTTCAAAGCAATCATGTCTTCTCAAAATAACATGGCCAAAGAAAGTTATCGCTACAAAATCATATAGTCTGGCTATGCTCTATCTTCATCACACAAAGTATTTAATCATGCACAACCCCGATGACAAGCCAAGCAATTGTTTCATACTTTTGATGTTCTCAAACTTTTTCAATCTTCACGCAATACATGAGCGTGAGCCATTGACATAGCACTATATGTGGAATAGAATGGTGGTTGTGGAGAAGACAAAAAGGGAAAGATAGTCTCACATCAACTAGGCGTATCGACGGGCTATGGAGATGCCCATCAATAGATATCAATGTGAGTGAGTAGGGATTGTCATGCAACGGATGCAGTAGAGCTATAAGTGTACGAAAGCTCAACAAAAGAAACTAAGTGGGTGTGCATCCAACTCGCTTGCTCACAAAGACCTATGGCATTTAGAGGAAGCCCATTGTCGGTGTCAAAACCGGCGGATCTCGGGTAGGGGGTCCCGAACTGTGCGTCTAGGATTGATGGTAACAGGAGACGGGGGACACGATGTTTACCCAGGTTCGGGCCCTCTCTATGGAGGTAATACCCTACTTCCTGCTTGATTGATCTTGATGAATATGAGTGTTACAAGATTTGATCTACCACGAGATCGTAATGGCTAAACCCTAGAAGTCTAGCATATGAGTATATGGTAATGAATCTGCCCTATCCGGACTATGCTCTCCGGTTTATATAGACACCGGAGAGATCTAGGGTTACATGAGGTCGGTTACATAAGAGGGAATCTTCATAGCCGGTCGCTTTGCTTGCCTCCCACGCTAAGGAGACCCCAATCCGGACACGGGTATAGTCTTCGGTCTTCGTGTCTTCACAGCCCATCAGTCCGGCCCATGGATAACAGGCCAGACGCCCGAGGACCCCTTAGTCCCGGACTCCCTCAGTAGCCCCCGAACCAGGCTTCAATGATGATATGTTCGGCGCTCGGATTGTCTTCGGCATTGCATGGTGGGTTCCCTTCTTTAAGTAATGTATCTGGTCGTTGACTCAATATCGTCCCCCTCGGCTTCTGCGCGCTAATAACTTCGTCTTCCACGTGTCGAGCGAATGCGGAAAGTCAGGGCATTTTTGCAAACAACACCTCGTCCACACAAGGCAGAACGCCTATTTAATGAAATTGGATCTTAGATCCAGGCGATATCGCACCGAGAAAATCCCCAGAAACTGCCAGGAGAAGCCATTCCAACTTGGCTAGCATTCCCAATTCTTCCTCCTGCTCCAGCCCAAAGAGAAGCAAGTGGGAGAAGTGTTCTGTGAATAATAGTCAGTTAGCAAAGCTGCAAATGCAGGGATTTCTTCCTCCCGCAGATCTGGTCCCTGGCCGAGCAGGGTTGGTCTCCTTCAATGATGTGACTCAGGCGGAGGACTCCCCCAATCCGTCCGGGGGGAGCGAGTGTGCCTGGTCCCCTATCTGATAAGAGGCGTCGGATTTCCAGTCCACCCGTTCGTCCGAGGGCTTCTGGAGTATTATGGCCTTCAGCTGCATAACTTCACTCCCGCCTCTATCCAGCACATTGCAGCTTATGTTGCTTTATGCGAGCTATTTCTGGGTGTTGAAGCCCATTTCGAACTATGGAGAAAATTGTTCTGTCTTGTCCCTCGCAACCATGAGGGGTCAATATTTGAAGTGGGCGGAGCCGAAGTGTGGCGCATCGCCGATACCGGATACCCGTCTGGCACACCAAGGAAGGCATCTAAAGAATGGCTTTCCGAGTGGTTCTACATCGAGGACGTTGCGCTTCCCGATCCAGTTCGAAAGGGTCTCCCTGAATTTGCAAGCGTTCCGCTAAAGAAACGCCACAGTTGGCGCCCCCGGAGCCTTGTGGAGGATGACAGTGCGGAGGTTCGTCAACTCTTGGGCGAGATAAAGACGCTCGCCTGGTCCGGATTAACAATGGTTGAGGTAATGGCGACCTCCAGCACGCGAGGGGTTCAGCCACTTCAATACAGAGGGCTCCCAATGTGGCACTACAACAGGGAGGACGATGCCTCCTGCGGTGGTCGAAAAGGTCCGGGCACCCCCGCCGCTCTGGCCAAAATACTGGCCGAGCTGTTCAAAGGGGAGGAAGAGGAATTTCTTCGAATCAATCGCAGAGATGGATATTCTATGTATAATCCTCCCAGTTGGGTAAGCCCCAATCCTTCTGCTTTACTCATTTCGCTTCCCGGGTTACCTTTGACAAATTTCTAATCCGCTTATAACAGCATTGGCGAAGAATCACCGAGGGGTTTTACAGCCCCGCCCCACAGCCTGAGGACCACAACCAGGAGCTGGATCCCGGGTTCGAAGAAGATCCGGATATATTCATGGTACTCGCAGAAGGGATGTTTTACCAGGCGAGCTACGATGGCACGGAAGTGGCCATTATCGCCGATTACCCTGGTCTTCTTCCTGCTTCCCACGTAAGTCGTTTGAGAAAAACCTCTCTCGAAAGAGCTCCCTCGCACTACCTCACCCATCGCACTATCTCGTACTCCACAGGGGAGACGTTCGGCACGTCATACTACTCCAGGGGCGGCTCCGGCGTCGAGCAAGGCTTCTAAAAGGAAGGTCGATGAAGTCGCGATCGGTCCCTCATCAAAGAGGTAAGGATTTAAAGGTATACTTCAACAGTCACATCCAACTGTAACTTGTATGCTTGTTTGGCACCAGGAAAAAAGTTCACCAGACTAAACCCGAGGGTCCGGCCAGCCGTACTCCCCGCGCCCGGGATTTAGACCCCGTTGGAAAGGCGGGAGCCAACATAGGAACAGTGCCGGACTATCCTTCGGCCGAGGGTTCGGAGAATATGTCTGTTACCAACTCGGAAGTGGAGAGCGCCATGAATCATCGGTGCTGTAGGGATGTTTTACGAGACCCGGAGTTTTCGAAAGAGGCATTTAATGCCTTCAGCTCGGCTGATGCGTACATTCGAACTGCTCAAAACGGGCTTAGTATAGCCACGAAGCAGTATTTAACAGATGTGCGGGTAAGTTTTCTTTTTCCGAAATAGGATAGCCATGAGCCAGTAGCCCCCGGGACTGAAAGCAGTTGATACAACTGATTTGGGGACCGTTATATCGCCAGGTTCTTACCGAGAAGAACGACCTGCTCGCCCAAGAGCTGGAACAGTGTCGGGCACAGTTAAATGCTGCTACAACCGAACTGGAAAATTTGAAGAAGTCGTCCACTGGTAACGTTCTCCTCTATTGAGGAATAGTCAATGTACACAAACTATGCTAATACTACCACTGATCGCATAATAGGGTTGCCTGATCAATTTGAGAAGGAGTTGAAGACCGCCCAAGAGGGAGAAAAGGAGGCGAAGAGGCAACACTGTCAGGACCGGATTTTCGGGATATTAATTTCCCAGAAAATGGCCCTTGTGCTCACCAGCCCCAGGATTACTGTTAGCTCATGAGGCACCAACTTGATACAGAAATTCCAAGCAAAGTACAAAATATGCAGTACAAGACCATTGTGGCCTATGAGCACAACACTTGGTTTCTAGTGGTTGATGGCGGAAGCGGTTTGTGGTTCATCTGCGTCTATGGGACTCCATTTCCCACAAGAACAGCTGTCTAGGATAAGTCCTATCTTCGCGAGGCTGCTATCATCATTGCGTAGGTTCCGGGGCTGTCATTGCAATGCTTATCTCCATGCGAGAAATCTGGCCAAGACAATAGCCAGGGACAAGCCAGTGAGTACGTTTGAATGTACTCGCAAACATTATGAACACGGGTATAATATAACGATGATGATCATGCTCCGAAAGATTTTACGATCATAACGTCTGTTACGAAATAAACGAAATCCATGATATACGCATGCGGGTAAAATATGAATATGCAATTACGGGAGTAGAAATATAGAATGCACCGATCGAGTGTCTGAAGCGACGCCTCGAAAGGATAATAAGATAAATCATGCCTCGGTCGGGCGTCTGAGCGACACCACGTAAAGGGCTTATAGATAAAAGGAATAACAAGCATGCCACAGTCGGGCGTCTGAGCGACACCACATAAAGGGCTTATAAATAATAATAATAACAAGCATGCCACAGTCGGGCGTCTGGGCGACACCACATAAAGGGCTTATAAGAGGATAATCGCAGTGAGTATCCAGGAGGTAGCACCGTCCCAGGGATACTCAATAATTCAAATAATGTAAATGGTTAGTCCACAATAATAATAAACATAATCCTCATATGTCACAGGTCTTTATCAATGATCTAGTTTAGCCGTTTCTCCATCCGAAGACCGTCACTATAATAATCATAATCCTCATATGTCACAGGTCATAATCAAAGATCTAGTTTAGCCGTTTCTCCATCCGAAGACCGTCACTATAATAATCATAATCCTCATATGTCATAGGTCATAATCAATACTCTGGTTTAGCCGTTTCTCCATCCGAAAACCGTCACTAGACCCATCTCAGACTGTAGTCCTTACCCATGGACATGGCTATCCGAATAGATTTAACCTCTGCAGAAGGTGTACTCTTTACCCACGAGTAACGGATTTATTTAGCCCATCGGGAGTAATTCCGCCTACGGTCTTTTAATTGAAAACACACCTGACCCGCACACACCAGCTTAACTTACCGGTGTCTGGAATCACCCACGACACCTGTCAAGCAAAACTCTAGGTGGGGAGGCTACAATCTCGACGTAGCATGGGATCAAATTTATATCGCGCGCTCTAAGGGGTGCCCCCCTCTCGGTCCCAACCGGAAACACCCATGCCCCCAGACCAGGTGGCATGCCTACCGGATGCATCCGGTATCTTCCACCATGGCCTCTCTGTACGGTGTGTGCTAGGGCGGGGTTGACAACTTACTGAACCATACCCTACCTGCGGCAGGGACAAGTGGTAGTACGAACAAGTGTGGGGTTTACTGGAACAAGACTCGATCTACGACCGACTTAGTGGGTCCAAGTATTCCCTGTATGCTTAGCATAACCAAAATACTTCAACCAACAGACAGAAATTACCACTCATCGTACCTCATCATGCCATACCGGACACACTCGTCTCAACGAGGAACTAGGGACAAGCTCGTGTCTACCCAAGACCACGACTTTCCCGGCTTCCTTCCGGTTTGCATGAGAAGCTCACGAGGATGATCACTATCACCAGCATATCCATTTCTAACAAGAAAGAATCTCCATTGTGCACTCATGCGTATGATTTTATCGTCACATAAAATAACGTATGCCCCAAGCCAAGGTGGTGTTGTAACCGTATCAACAACACCCAAAAGAAAGTATTATGCCAGAATTCAGAATGCTTGCCTTCAGGTTGTGGAGAGGAAGTGTGCACTCCAAAACCTTTTTTGAAAGTTTTCTTCTCTCTCCATTTCCTATTTTGAAAAATATTCAAATAACATATATTTCAAAAACAGTACAAAAAGTTGTCCTAAATATTTTTGAAATAAATCTTAAAATAAACTAGATGAAATTTGAGAGAGGTAGGAAAAAGAATCAACTCATTTGGAGTTTTATTTTAAAAGATATAGCCAGTCAAAGTTTAGTCAAAGTTCTGTTTTTTAAAAATAAAACAGAAAAAGAAAACGTTTCGGAGGGGCTTACGCTTTCTGTTTAGCGAAGACGTATTTTTGCGAAATACGCCTCCACTTAAAACACTCGTCGGCGGGGCTGGGTCGCTGACAGTGGGTCCAGCGGGCCCACTGGTCAGGTTTGACTAGTCCCTCCTCCCTCCTCTTCCTCTGCCCGAGCGGAGGCGGGACTCCAGCGATCGATGCCTGCGAACGGCAGCTCCTCGAGGGCACCTGAGGGCAGGGATGGACCCGCCAGACCGGGGCGGTCCTCCCGGTGGTCGTTGGGTCGACGGTGGTGGAAGGAGTCGCCGGCGGCGAGCTCCGCGGCGGAGGAGGCTTCGGGTGGTTTGGGGGTTTCGAGCTATGATGGTACTTGGTTGCGTTTGAGAGGCTGGGCGGCTCCGTGAGGTCGAGGGGAAACGGGTGGTGGCGTTGGATGGGTGGGGGAGGCCCTGGTTGCGATGAATGGTACCGGAAGGTGGCGGCGGCCGAACCGACCGGAGTCGGGGAAGACGGCTACCATCCGCCGATTGCTGGCTGAGGGGGGCTATGGGGGTGGCCTGGGGTCGCCTGAGTGCTCGGAGGAGCTCGGGGGCCTCCTTTTATAGCGCAACGAGGCTGGTCCCACAGTGGTGGATAAGAACGACGGCGAGTCGCCGTTCTGTAGTGGTCAGGGCGACGAGGCGGTGACAAGCACTAGCAGACGGGCTTGAGGATAGGCTCGGGCTGTTCCAGGGGCAGCTGGCGCGCGCGGGTGGCTTGGGCGGCGCCGTCCATGGCAGAGGCGCACTGTGGCCGGCCGCTAGCCGCCGTGGCCGACCTGACGGCGGCACTGTGGCGCTCCAGGGGCGGCTCTGTGGCGAGGGAAGGGGCGGGCGTGCTGGCTGTGAGTGGGGAGAGGCCAGAGCGGGCGCGGGGAGGCGGCCGTGCGACGCGGCGGCTCGGGCGCCCGCACGTGCAAAACGTGTGCTCTGGGCGCGCCCAGAGCACGCACGGGACGTGCTCGACATAATGCCAGGGCAGCCTAGAGTGCTAGAGCGAGGCTGGCAAATAACAGGACTAGGTTAGAGCTAGCAAGGGGGTTAATGGACATGGTGGTTAGGTCAGGGAATCAAGTTCTCAAAGCAAACTAATAATCATGCCAAATCTGCCCATGCACATCAAGTGTTCGATAGAATGCTAAGTGCATCTAGGCAACTCTTGGAGTGGCCAAAAACTCCAGATCAGGGTCTCCCTAGATGTAGGTGATGATGGCAAGATCATTTGGGCAAAACCAGAAACTTACTAGTGCAAATATTTGAGAAAACCATTTTTGAGCAGAAACTAAAAGCTATCATCTCATGAACCAAAAATGCTCCAATGGGTCCATCCTCCTGGACTTAAGGGTTTTGCAGGGTGGTCTATAAGTAGGAAAAAGCTCAGGGTTACTAGAGCAAGATAAATTAGGGTTGCAGTACAAATCACCAAACTGGACCAGAATGAAGATGAGGATGTTTCACTCAAATTTTTCAAAGAACATCACTGGGTTTTTGCATGAAGTTGAATTGTGTGCATCTACTGACATCTCCAAACACTTGGAAGAATTTTTAAAGGAATATTTAAATAGGTTGTAGTGCAAAAATACCTACTGGACCAGTTTCGAAAAGTTGATGTAGAGCTCAAAATCTCCAATGACCAAAGGATATTCTTGCATAAAAGTGATGTAGAAACATCACATGACATCCCCAATTTTTGGTAAAAAATTTGAATGCATTAATCAAATGGTTGGAATGCAAAAGAGACTCCAAATTCATGAAAAATCATTTTAAAAGGATAAAGTTCAGGGAAAAGAAATTATGCAATTAAATCCACTAAAAAAGAATTGTTTTATAGAGAGAGTATACACGTCCAATAATATTTTTGAAAAAGTTTTCACTTGAGGTAAAAACCCACAATATTAAAGAGAAGAGGGGTTCTGAAATCAAAGATAAATCCAGAAAGCAAAAAAATTATTTCCTCGCAAAATTTTAATTAATAAAACAAGGTCAAATTTTTTGGGGTGTTACAAACACGCCGCGGGCGAACGTGTGCTGACCCGCATCAGGGACGAGAAAAACAAGCTGCAGGACTCCAACACCATGTTGGGTGAAGAATTGAAGGATGTGCGGGCCCAGCTATCCGACTCCGTAAAGGAGAACAAGAAACTGCGGGGCGGCATGTTCAGTATGTTTCCGAACTTGTTTGTTTTTAATAGTTCGGAGAGAAATGAAACTGATATAGCCATGCTTCCAGGTATATTAACGGGCCGTCCTGAAGAGGAGGTGTCCGGATCATCGAGTGATCTGCTGCAAAAGCTGTCGCAAGTGCACGAACAGGCGCGACTGGCGATGCGGAGTGTTGGCAAGGCTCTATGGCCATCCGCCTCCCCTCCAGGAAGTATGGAGGAGCTTGTAGAGCGGTTCAAGGGAGCGCGGCGGCGTATCCGGCAATGGAAGATATCGGCCTGTCGAGAGGGTGCGCGAGAGGCGTGGGCCATGGTGAAGACTCGATATACCAAGCTTGATCCTAATCACATGGCGCGGGTCGGACCGGTAGGGCCAAATGGGGAAGAAATCCCCGTTAGTTTAGTATATGACCAAGTAGAGGTGGCCGCCAAATATTCCCAACAGGATTGTAAATTAGACTGCCTGTTAGATGGTACAGAGGCAGAAGTGTTTGAGTCCAAGTGACTATGTACTTTCCTCACCATGTGGAATTTCTAGCCGAATTGTATATCATTTGTCATGGCAGACCTTTTCGCTTCGACCTCCGGACCTGAAGGTGCGGAGTGTTTCTGAATACCGTCACGGCCGAATAGGTCGGGGTATGTGTGGAAAACTAAGTGTAGGGGTCATAGTTGCTTGAACAGACAAGTTGTATCCAGCTAGTTATGTTATATTACATTGAGATTGTAAGAAACATCTTCCAGGTAGAATAGTTCCGTTAAGGGTTTCTTTCCCTGGGTGTGCATGCATTAGTAGACATGTCTGAATTGTGATGTGAAGATCACAATGTGTATGACTTCTAGGGGTTCACAATAAAGTGAGCGCAATAAATAGTTTTCATTCACCGACCGAATATTCCCTTAAGAACGCTAGCTTTCGGCTTCACCCAGTCTGAGGTACACATCCGGATGACCCGGCAGTAACAATCGCAGAGGTGCTCCCTTTACCACCTAGCCGAACAATCGGGAACGTAGGGGTAAGCACAGGAGCCAGGCAACCCAGCTTGGCCAAAACTTAAGTCATATCGACGCATATAATGGTGAAGAAAAGACATACGGGAAAGACGCGTATGTGTGATGAGCTTAATGCTCTGCAGGTAATATTAACAAGCTTCTGTTAAAAGAAGCCCCTAGGCATAATGGGCGTCCGTTTGTAAGAATGTGTACGTCAACAGTATTCGGTCGAGCCGAATGAGAGCTTTAAAGCGAAAAAATTGTGAAAAAAGAAAGAGGGAAAGAGTTATGGAAATTGTGGGGGAGAAGGAGACTAACAAAGGGTTCGGCGCTAGGCATAGAACCTTCAGAGTCTGGCCGCGTTCCAGGGGTTCGGCGCTAGGCGATTGTCTGATGCGTCACGAAGACGGTACGCTCCTCCGGTAAGAACTTCGTCAATTATGAAGGGACCCTCCCATTTGGGCTTGAGTTTGTCCTTTTTCTTCTCTGGCAAACATAGAATGAGTTCACCAACGTTGTAAGTCTTGGCCCGTACTTCTCTGCTTTGATATCTTCGAGCCTGCTGTTGATAAAATGCTGAACGGGCTTTGGCGACGTCGCGCTCCTCCTCCAGGGCATCTAGGTTGTCCTGCCGATCCAACTCGGCCTCTTTCTCCTCGTACATACGCACTCGGGGTGAGTCGTGTATAATATCGCAGGGCAATACAGCCTCTGCACCGTACACCATGAAGAAAGGTGTGTATCCGGTAGTACGGTTGGGCGTGGTTCACAGCCCCCAGAGTATGGAGTCGAGCTCCTCGACCCAGTGTTTGTCTGATTCTTTCAAAGAACGCACTAGTCTGGGTTTGATGCCGCTCATGATAAGACCATTGGCTCGCTCGACTTGACCGTTTGTTTGCGGGTGGTAGACAAAGGCGTAATCGAGCTTAATGCCCAGATTAGCGCACCAGGTTTTCACCTCATCGGCTGTGAAATTCGAACCGTTATTGGTGATGATGTTGTGCGGTACGTAATGGTGTACCACATCGGATATAAATGCAATCACCGGTTCGGACTCGGCCATTTTAACCGGTCTAGCCTCTATCCACTTGGTGAATTTGTCCACCATGACCAACAGATATTTTTTTCTTATGGCTTCCCCCTTTAAGGGGTCCGACCATGTCCAAGCCCCAGACCGCAAAGGGCCATGTAATGGGGATTGTGTGTAGAGCGGTTGGGGGCATATGGCTTTGGTTGGCGAAGAGTTGGCATCCGACACAGCGTTGGACGAGGTCCTGTGCGTCTGCCCGGGCTGTAGGCCATTAAAATCCTGTACGGAAGGCCTTGCTGACAAGTGCCCGAGCTGCGGCGTGGTGTCCGCCGAGACCGGCGTGAATTTCTGCCAAGAGTTGCCGCCCCTCCTCGGTGATACACCTTTGAAGGTCTCCGGTAGTGCTTTTCTTGTAGAGGTCTCCTTCGTGAACTTTATAGGCCTTCGAACGCAGGACTATGTGGCGAGCCTCATTCTGATCTTCTAGGAGCTCCTTCCTATTAAAGTAGGACAAGAATGGTTCGGTCCACGGGGCAATTATTGCCATGATGAGGTGGGCCGATGGTGTTACTTCGGTGGTTGAGCCTCCGATGATATCGGCGTCTTCGTTATCCGAGTTTGTGTTAGGAACGGGACTGTCGTTGCTATCTCCCCCTTGCCATACCACGGATGGCTTAAAGAGCCTTTCGAGGAAGATGTTAGGTGGGACGGTGTCGTGCTTAGCGCCGATGCGAGCAAGGACGTCTGCCGCTTGGTTACTTTCGCGGGCGATGTGATGAAATTCGAGTCCCTCGAACCGAGCCGACATCTTCAAAACGGCATTGCGATAAGCTGCCATCTTTGGATCTTTGGCATCAAAGTCTCCATTGATTTGGGATATTGCGAGGTTTGAGTCCCCTCGCACCTCCAGGCGTTGTATGCCCATTGATACGGCCATCCGGAGGCCATGTAGCAAGGCCTCGTATTCGGCTGCGTTGTTGGAGTCTGTGTATAATATTTGGAGTACGTACTGGACGTTGTCTCCTGTGGGGGACGTTAATACGACGCCCGCCCCTAGCCCTGCCAACATCTTGGAGCCGTCAAAATGCATCACCCAGTTGGAATACACGCCGTACTCTTTAGGGAGTTCGGCTTCTGTCCATTCGGCGACGAAGTCGGCCAGTACCTGGGATTTGATGGCTCTACATGGTTTGTACGTGATGTCAAATGGCAGGAGCTCAATGGCCCATTTGGCAATCCGGCCCGTTGCATCCCGGTTATTAATTATATCATTGAGGGGCACTTCGGAGGCCACCGTGATAGAGCACTCCTGAAAGTAGTGTCGCAATTTTTGGGATGCCATGAAGACTGCATATGCTATTTTTTGATAATGAGGGTACCGGGATTTGCATGGTGTGAGGACAGTGGATACGTAGTATACCGACTTCTGGAGCGGGAATTTGTGTCCGTCCTATTCTCGTTCGACGACGAGTACAACGCTCACCACCTGGTGTGTTGCTGATATGTATAAAAGCATTGGCTCGCTGGCGTTTGGCGCAGCCAGGATTGGGTTGCTCGCCAGAAGGGCTTTTATTTCTTCTAGTCCGGGCGTCACCGCGTCTGTCCACTCGAAGTTGTCGGTGCGCCGTAGAAGGCGATAAAGCGGCAGCGCCTTTTCTCCCAACCTGGAGATGAAGCGGCTTAAAGCTGCCACGCACCCAGCGAGTTTTTGGACCTGCTTGAGTTCGGTCGGCGTTGCCAGTTGTGATAGAGCTCGGATTTTGGCTGGATTTGCTTCAATTCCTCTATTGGAAACGATGAAGCCCAATAGTTTACCGGCAGGGACGCCGAAGACGCACTTTTCCGGGTTAAGCTTGATGTCGTATGTGTGGAGGTTGTCGAATGTGAGACGCAAGTCGTCTATTAGTGTTTCAACGTGTCTGGTTTTGATGACGATGTCATCCACGTAGGCCTCCACTGTTTTGCCGATCTGTTTCTCGAGGCATGTTTGGATCATGCGCTGGTAGGTGGCGCCGGTGTTCTTGAGCCCGAAAGGCATGGTGTTGAAGCAAAACGGCCCGTATGGTGTAATGAATGTTGTTGCGGCTTGATCAGACTCCTTCATTTTGATTTGATGGTATCCTGAATATGCATCAAGGAAGCATAGCGAGTCGTGACCTGCGGTGGCCTCAATGATTTGATCAATGCGGGGAAGAGGGAAGAGATCCTTAGGGCAGGCCTTGTTAAGGTCTTTGAAATCGACGCATAGGCTCCAGGATTTGTCCTTCTTTGGTACCATTACCAAGTTTGCCAGCCAATCCGGATGTTTAATGTGTTTGATGAATCCGGCCTCGATGAGTTTGGCTAGCTCCTCCCCCATAGCTTGTCGTTTGGGTTCGGAAAAGCGCCGCAGAGCTTGCTTGACCGGCTATATCCCTTTAGTATGTTGAGGCTATGTTCGCCCAACTCGCGCGGGATTCCTGGCATATCGGAAGGATGCCAGGCGAATATATCCCAGTTTTCGCGCAGGAAGTCTCGTAGTGCAGCGTCGACTGCAGGGCTGAGCTGTGCTCCGATAGACGCTGTCTTCTTCGGGTCTGTTGGACGGACCTGAAATTTGACCATTTCTTCTGCTAGCTTGAAGGAAGTGGATTTGGGTCGTTTATCCAGGATCACATCGTCCTTATCCACGGTGGAGCATAGTGCGCTTAGTTCTTCGGCCGCAAGGGCCTCAACCAGTGCCTCAAGGGCCAAGGATGCGGTTTTATTCTCGGCGCGGAGGGCTATGTCCGGGTCGCTGACGAGGGTGATTATTCCATTAGGCCTAGGCATTTTTAGCTACATATACCCATAATGAGGTATGGCTTGAAAGCGCGTGAAGGCCTCTCACCCTAACTGGGCGTGGTACCCGCTATTGAAAGGGGCCACCTGGAAAGTTATTTCTTAGGACCGATAATTCTCCGGCGTGCCGAACACCACATCAAGTGTAATTTTTCCTGCACACCGAGCTTCCTGGCTGGGAATGATACCTCGAAAGGTTGTGCTGCTTTTCTCGATGTGGCTCCTGTCTATTTCCATCTTGTGGAGCGTGTCCTCGTAAATGAGGTTTAGTCCGCTGCCGCTGTCCATGAGGACTTCTGTAAGTCGAAAGCCATCCACGATGGGACTGAGGACTAGGGCAGCTGGGGCTCAGATTGTTCTGTATTTAGGTTCGTCATTGGCGTTGAAGGTTATGGCCGTGTCGTTCCAGGGGTCAATTGCAGCGACCTGGCAAACTTCGGCGAGATCGTGCAGGGCCCTTTTACGCTTGTTGTTTGAAGTGAATGTCTCGAAGACTGCCAATACTCTATTGTCATCGGTTGTTGGAGGGTGTTGTTCTGGGGTGTCCTTGGTAAGGATGTCCTCACCGCTCTTGGCTACCTGCCGGAGTATCCAACATGCTCTAAGGCTGTGGGTCGCCAGTATCCGGCGTCGTGTGTATTTTGCATGGGCCATCCCTCCAGAACGGTGCTGTGCAGCGGAATAGGTTTATGTTTTTTGACTGTTCGGCTGGTCGTGCCATGGGGGCGCGTCCTTTTTGCTTGTAAGGGGAGCCGGGATGGTTCCCAGCCGGCTGCCTGAGTTTTCCAGGCGCTTTCCATCGCGCTGTACTTTTGTACAATGGTTGCTAGGTTAGCGAACTTTAATATGCGGCGGCGATTGATGGCGTTAAGGATACCTTCGTCCGCGCAGTTGTTGCAGAATGCCGTTATCGCGTCTTCATCGTGGCAGCCTTTTACCTTGTTTTTTACAAGGAGGAATCTGCCCCAGAAGTGGTGGACCGTTTCCTGAGGCTGTTGTTTGATGCTTCTGAGAGCATCTATGTCCGGGTGGGTGGGTGGAATTGAATCCGAACGCTGACCTGGTTTTGGATCCGGAGTTTGGAGGTCTACCGGGCCGGATAGTTCGGGCTCCGGGATATCGACTAGTTTTTTAGGCTCGTCATCCGACTTTATGTTCGGAGGAAGAGACATGACCTTCTGCTGGAGATTATCCGGCTCTTCAAGATTGGCGACCCGAACATAGTTCGTCTTCAATATAGTGGAAGATTTGCTCCGCTCCTCGACCACTGCTATGTGATGGGTGATCGGTGGAGTTTTAATTTCTCTCTGGTCGGGTTTAAGCCCGACCCGATCATAGTCTGTAGCGACCCCCAAGGCAGCCATGCAATCCAGGAGTTCGTTCAGCGACGACAACTCCACTGGATCCATGCGGGCGGAGTATTCGGGATCAACGCGGAGGTGATTTTTGATGACTTGAGAGGTCATCGTCGGCTTAAGGGCCGAGCCGGCGATCATCACGAAGCCGCCAAGACGGATGGTCTGGCCTAGGGCCAGGGCTCCTCCGGAGATGATATTATCCTTGGCAACAAGGCGAGCCATCAACCCTCTTAGTGACGGCACAGAGGAACTCTCAATGAAAGCACCAATGTCGGTGTCAAAACCGGCGGATCTTGGGTAGGGGGTCCCGAACTGTGCGTCTAGGATTGATGGTAACAGGAGACGGGGGACACGATGTTTACCTAGGTTCGGGCCCTCTCTATGGAGGTAATACCCTACTTCCTGCTTGATTGATCTTGATGAATATGAGTGTTACAAGAGTTGATCTACCATGAGATCGTAATGGCTAAACCCTAGAAGTCTAGCCTATGAGTATATGGTAATGAATCTGTCCTATCCGGACTATGCTCACCGGTTTATATAGACACCGGAGAGATCTAGGGTTACATGAGGTCGGTTACATAAGAGGGAATCTTCATAGTCGGTCGCTTAGCTTGCCTCCCACGCCAAGAGAGCCCAATCCGGACACGGGTATAGTCTTCGGTCTTCGTGTCTTCACAGCCCATCAGTCCGGCCCATGGATAATAGGCTGGATGCCTGAGGACCCCTTAGTCCAGGACTCCCTCACCCATCATTGGAATATACAAGCCAAGTTCTATAATGTAAAATTCCCACTAGTATATGAAAGTGACAACATAGGAGACTCTCTATGATGAAGATGATGGTGCTACTTTGAAGCAAAAGTGTGGTAAAAGGATAGTAACATTGTCCCTTCTCTCTTTTTCTCTCATTTTTTTGGCCTTTCTCTTTTTTTATGGCCTCTTTTTTTCTTTTTTTTTCTTTTCATCCGGAGTCTCATCCCGACTTGTGGGGGAATCATAGTCTCCATCATCCTTTCCTCACTTGGGACAATGATGTAATAATGATGGTCATCACACTTTTATTTACTTACAACTCAATACTTAGAACAAAATATGACTCTAAGTGAATGCCTCTGGCGGTGTACCGGGATATGCAATGAATCAAGAGTGACATGTATGAAAGAATTATAAAGGTGCTTTGCCACAAATACGATGTCAACTACATGATCATGCAAAGCAATATGACAATGATGAAGCGTGTCATAATAAACGGAACGGTGGTAAGTTGCATGGCAATATATCTTGGAATGGCTATGGAAATGCCATAATAGGTAGGTATGGTGGCTGTTTTGAGGAAGGTATATGGTGGGTGTATGATACTGGCGAAAGGTGCGCGGTATTAGAGAGGCTAGCAATGGTGGAAGGGTGAGAGTGCGTATAATCCATGGACTCAACATTAGTCATAAAGCACTCACATACTTATTGTAAAAATCTATTAGTTATCGAAACAAAGTACTACGCGCATGCACCTAGTGGGATAGATTGGTAGGAAAAGACCATCGCTCGTCCCCGACCGCCACTCATAAGGAAGACAATAAATAAATAAATCATGCTCCGACTTCATCACATAACGATTCACCATACGTGCATGCTACAGGAATCACAAACTTTAGAACAAGTATTTCTCAAATTCACAACTACTCAACTAGCATGACTCTAATATCACCATCTTCATATCTCAAAACAATTATAAATAATCAAACTTCTCATAGTATTCGAGGCACTTTATATGATAGTTTTTATTTACCTATCTTGGATGCTCATCACTTTAGGACTAAAATTTTAACCAAAGCAAATTACCATGCTGTTATAAAAGACTCTCAAAATAATATAAGTGAAGCATGAGAGATCAATAATTTCTATAAAATAAAACCACCACCATGCTCTAAAAGATATAAGTGAAGCACTAAAGCAAAATTTATCTAGCTCAAAAGATATAAGTGCAGCACATAGAGTATTCTAATAAATTCCGATTCATGTGTGTCTCTCCCAAAAGGTGTGTACAGCAAGGATGATTGTGGTAAACTAAAAAGCAAAGACTCAAATCATACAAAACGCTCCAAGAAAAACACATATCATGTGATGAATAAAAATATAGCCTCAAGTAAAGTTACCGATGGACGAAGACGAAAGAGGGGATGCCTTCCGGGGCATCCCCAAGCTTAGGCTTTTGGTTGTCCTTGAATTTTACCTTGGGGTGCCTTGGGCATCCCCAAGCTTAGGCTCTTTCCACTCCTTATTCCATAATCCATCAAATCTTTACCCAAAACTTGAAAACTTCACAACACAAAACTCAACAGAAAATCTCATGAGCTCCGTTAGTAAACAAATCACCACCATAAGGTACTGTAATGAACTCATTGTTTATTTATATTGGTGTTAAACCTAATGTATTCCAACTTCTCTATGGTTCATACCCTCCGATACTAGTCAGATATTCATCAAAATAAGCAAACAACACACGAAAAACAGAATCTGTCAAAAACAGAACAGTCTGTAGTAATCTGGATAAAACGTATACTTCTGGAACTCCAAAAATTCTGAAATAAATTGCTGGACGTGAGTAATTTTTCTATTAATCATCTTCAAAAAGAATCAACTAAATAGCACTCTCCAGTAAAAAGTTGTAGCTAATCTCGTGAGCGCTAAAGTTTCTGTTTTTTACAGCAAGATCATAAAGACTTCACCCAAGTCTTCCCAAAGGTTCTACTTGGCAGAAACACTAATTAAAACATAAAAACACATCTAAACAGAGGCTAGATGAATTATTTATTACTAAACAGAACCAAAAAGCAAGAAACAAAAATAAAATTGGGTTGCCTCCCAACAAGCGCTATCGTTTAACGCCCCTAGCTAGGCATAAAGGCAAGAATAGATCTAGGTATTGTCATCTTTGGTATGCAATCCATAAGTGGCTCTCATAATAGATACATAAGGTAATTTTATTTTCTTTCTAGGAAAGTGCTCCATGTCTTTCCTTAATGGAAATTTGAATCTAATATTTCCTTCTTTCATATCAATAATTGCACCGATCGTTCTAAGTAAAGGTCTACCAAGAATAATAGGACATGTAGGATTGCAATCTATATCAAGAACAATGAAATCTACGGGCACATAATTCCTATTTGCAACAATAAGAACATCATTAATTATTCCCATAGGTTTCTTAATGGTGGAATCCGCAAGGTGCAAGTTTAAAGAACAATCATCAAATTCACGGAAACCTAACACATCACACAAAGTTTTTGGAATCGTGGAAACACTAGCACCCAAATCACACAAAGCATAGCACTCATGATCTTTAATTTTAATTTTAATAGTAGGTTCCCACTCATCATAAATTTTTCTAGGGATAGAAACTTCTAATTCAAGCTTTTCTTCATAGGATTGCATTAAAGCATCAACGATATGTTTGGTAAAAGCTTTATTTTGACTATAAGCATGAGGAGAATTTAACACGGATTGCAACAAGGAAATACAATCTACTCCCTCCGCTTTAGTTTACAAGTCCTGCGCGTATACCTAGGTTGTCAATTTTATCACACTAATATAAACTATATAACAGAAAAATCATACCGTTTGAAAATAGATCATCTGAAGTTTATATTGGTATATTTTTTGTAATATATGACTTGTATTAGGTTGGTCAAATTGACGATCTAGGGGTACGCGCACGCCCTGTAAACTGAGAAAGAGGGAGTATTAAAGAACAATTATCATAATTAAATTCCTTGAAATCCAAAATAGTGGGTTCATTGCTATGTAAAGTTTTGACCTCTTCAATCCCACTTTTACCAATTTTTGCATCAAGATCTAAAAACTCCGAATCATTGGGACGCCTTTTACCTAAAGTTGACTCATCTCCAGTCCCATCATTATCAAGATTCATATTTAAAACAAATATTTAATAGGGGACACCTCAATAACTTTTAGATCTTCATCCCTATTATCATGAAAACTAGAAGAACACGCTTTTACAAAGCAATCTTTCTTATGCATCCTAGCGGTTCTTTCTTTGCACTCATCAATGGAAATTCTCATGGCTTTGAGAGACTCATTGATATCATGCTTAGGAGGAATAGATCTAAGTTTCAAAGAATTAACATCAAGAGAAATTCTATCCACGTTCCTGGCCAACTCATCAATCTTAGGCAATTTTTCTTCAAGCAAAGCATTAAAATTCTTTTGAGAAATCATAAATTCTTTAACACTAGTCTCAAAATCAGAGGGCATCTTATTAAAATTTCCATAAGAGTTGTTGTAGGAATTACCATAATTATTAGAGGAATTACTAGGATACGGCCTAGGATTAATGTTTCCTCTATAAGCGTTGTTACCGAAATTGTTCCTACCAACAAAATTATCATCCATAGATTCATTATTATTCTCAATCAAAGTAGACAAAGGCATATCATTAGGGTAAATAGGAGCACTCTTATTAGCAAACAACTTCATAAGTTCATCCATCTTTCCACTCAAAATATTAATCTCTTCTATCGCATGAACCTTTTTACTAGTAGATCTTTCGGTGTGCCATTGAGAATAATTAACCATAATATTATCTAGGAGTTTAGTAGCTTCCCCTAAAGTGAGTTCCATAAAAGTGCCTCCCGCGGCCAAATCTAAAAGATTTCTAGAAGCAAAATTCAATCCGGCATAATTTTTTTGTATAATCATCCATAAATTCAAACCATGTGTAGGGCAATTACCTATCATTAATTTCATCCTCTCCCAAGATTGTGCAACATGCTCATGATCAAGTTGCTTAAAATTCATAGTATCGTTTCTAAGAGAGATGATCTTAGCGGGAGGAAAATACTTTTTATCACGATAAACTCAAACAATATGATGAATCTATGAACCAAGAATCAATACTATTTTTAGGCAAAGAATCAATACTTATGAAAAGGTTCATGCGATACTATGAATTTGCCTAAAAAAAGGTTCACGATAAACTCAAGCAATATGATATAAACCCCATCTTTTTATCCTCGATGGCAACAATGCAATACGTGCCTTGCTGCCCCTGCTGTCACTGGGAAAGGACACCGCAAGATTGAACCCAAAGCTAAGCACTTCTCCCATTGCAAGAAAGATCAATCTAGTAGGCCAAACCAAACTGATAATTCGAAGAGACTTGCAAAGATAACCAATCATACATAAAAGAATCCAGAGGATATTCAAATATTGTTCATAGATAATCTTGATCATAAACCCACAATTCATCGGATCTCGACAAACACACCGCAAAAAGAATTACATCGAATAGATCTCCAAGAAGATCGAGGAGAACTTTGTATTGATATCCAAAGAGAGAGAAGAAGCCATCTAGCTAATAACTATGGACCCGAAGGTCTGTGGTAAACTACTCACACATCATCGGAGAGGCTATGGTGTTGATGTAGAAGCCCTCCGTGATCAATTCCCCCTCTGGCGGAGCACCGGAAAAGGCCCCAAGAAGGGATCCCATGGGTACAGAAGGTTGCGATGGTGGAAATAGGGTTTTGTGGTGCTCCTGGACGTTTTCGGGGTATATGGGTTTATATAGGAGGAAGAAGTAGGTCGGTGGAGCTGTGAGGGGCCCACGAGGGTGGGGGGCGCGCCCAGGGGGCAGGCGCGCCTCCCTGCCTCATGGCCTCCTTGCTTCTTTCTTGACATCCACTCCAAGTCCTCTGAATCACGTTTGTTCCAAAAATAACTCCCTCGAAGGTTTCATTCCGTTTGGACTCCGTTTGATATTCCTTTTCTGCGAAACACTGAAATAGGCAAAAAAACAGCAATTTGCACTAGGCCTTCGGTTAATAGGTTAGTCCCAAAAATAATATAAAAGTGGTTAGTAAAGCCCATTAAACATCCAAAATAGATAATATAATAGCATGGAACAATAAAAAATTATAGATACGTTGGAGATGTATCAGCGGCTACTAAAATTTGGGTAAAGGAGTTGATGCAGGGCGGGAGTGCCCAAGATCGCGCACAATCCAATAACAATATGTGTGTATGATAATAAGGAAAAGTGGCGCGGATCCGCAGATTTTTGCAACGCTCAAGGCGGGTAGTTTGTCTTTTATATTTCTAGCTAGCTTGTCTATCGCACACGGTTCGTCCTAATTTCCAAATAAACTTACCCGCCTTTAGCTTGCACAAGTGGTGGTTTTACAGCTCACTTGCATCGCACACGGTTAAACCAGTACCTCCACCCTTTGCTCGCAGGCATGATGCCTATATACATGATCATGCCTATCATATTAGGACTTAATTTTATAGCCAAAGAAAATTACCATGCTGTTCTAAAGGACTCTCAAAATAATTTTAGTTAAGCATGAGAGATCAATAATTACTATAAAATAGAACCACCACCGTGCTCTAAAAAGATATAAGTGAAGCACTAGAGCAAAATTATCTAGCTCAAAAGATATAAGTGAAGCACAAAGAGTATTCTAATAAATTTCGATTCATGTGTGTCTCTCCAAAAGGTGTGTACAGCAAGGATGATTGTGGTAAACTAAAAAGCAAAGACTCAAATCATACAAGACGCTCCAAGCAAAACACATATCATGTGGTGAATAAAAATATAGCATCAAGTAAAGTTACCGATAGACGAAGACGAAAGAGGGGATGCCTTCCGGGGCATCCCCAAGCTTAGACTTTTGGTTGTTCTTGAATTTTACCTTGGGGTGCCTTGGGCATCCCCAAGCTTAGGCTCTTGCCACTCCTTATTCCGTAATCCATCAAATCTTTACCCAAAACTTGAAAACTTCACAACACAAAACTCAACAGAAAATCTCATGAGCTCCGTTAGCGAAATAAAACAAACCACCACTTTAAGGTAATGTAATTAAATCATTCTTTCTTTATATTGGTGTTAAACCTACTGTATTCCAACTTCTCTATGGTTCATACGCCCCGATACTAGCCATAGATTCATCAAAATATGCAAACAACACACGAAAAACAGAATCTGTCAAAAACAGAACAGTCTGTAGTAATCTGTATCAAACGCAAACTTTATGTAACTTAAAAATTCTACCAAAATAGGAAGACCTAAATAATTGGTTTATTGATCTACTGCAATTGGAATCAGTATTTTATCACGTTCTGGTGATTTTCAACAATTGTTTTCGTGAGCAGAAAGTTTCTGACTTTTTCAGCAAGATCAAATAACTATCACGAAGAAGATCCTATAGGTTTTACTTGGCACAAACACTAATTAAAACATAAAACCACATCTAACCAGAGGCTAGATCAATTATTTACTACTAAACAGAAATAAAAAGCAAGAAACAAAAGTAAAATTGGGTTGCCTCCCAACAAGCGCTATCGTTTAACGCCCCTAGCTAGGCATAAAGGCAAGAATAGATCTAGGTATTGTCATCTTTGGTTGGCAATACTTCAATAGAACTGTCGGGTGGTAGGTGCGACATATGCCAACGGATGGCTTATCATGGTGGGAGCCAGTAAGATGTCGCCGGTGCCTGGAAACGGGATGAGGCGAAGACATGCACGCCGGCGAATCTTACCCAGGTTCGGGGCTCTCCGTGGAGATAACACCCCTAGTCCTGCTCTGCGGGGTCTCCGCATGATCACTAGATCAGAACGAGTAGCTACAAATGCTCCTTGAGCTATGGGGTTCAAGGGAGAAGAAGAGCAAGGCTAGCTCTCACTTCCCTCTTTATATGGTGTGTGTGTGACTCTAAGAAGCCAACCCTTTGCATGGGTGCCCCGAGGGGTTTATATAGGCCTACCCCCCGGGGGTACAATTGTAATCCGGCTGGGCGCGGGTCCCAGTCGTCAGTGTCTTGTGCTCGCCGGCTGCCGGCCTCTTGGTCGATAGGCCGGCTCCACTGCCTGGGGGTCTTGTCGGCGGCTGTTTACTGTAGCCTCGCCCTGATGACGAGGGCTTTGTCGAGGTAAGCGTGGCTACAGTGTGCCGCCTCGAGGGTTCTCACTGTAGCCTTACCTCGTCTTGTCTCCTTAATGTGGCACATGCTTCGAGGGCGGGGGGTAGCCGGCTTCTGGGAGCCGGCTACGCCCCTGGCCGACTGGGGGAGACGGGCCGCCTTCGCGCCTCTCTCTGGCTAAAGGGGCCCGCCGCCCATGGGCCGTACTGGCGTCTGTTGTGGATGACGTTGAGGCCAGCATGGCTACAGTGCTGAGCCGAACGGGAGATGGCTGGCCCGTACGGCGTCCTGTGGCCATGCCTGCCTCGGGCTTCGGGGGTAGGGGGCCGCACTGTGGCCACACCCCGTCTTGTCACCGTTATGTGGGTGTAGTTCTGGTGGGTGCGGTCTTGGCCGGCTTTGTGGAGTCGGCGTGCTTCATGGCTGGCTCTCGGAAGTCGGTCCTCTTGGCGCCGGCTTCCTGGAGTCGGCCATCTCGCAACTATCTTGGGGGAGGTTACCGGGGCCGGGTCGCCTTTGGAGAGTCGGCCCCTGGGTAGTCGGCCAGGGGAAGTCGGCCCAATGCTTCGAACGCTTGAAGGCTCAAGCAGCCTGATAATTTTTGAAGAACCATGGGTAGTCGGTTAGGCTACCCGTGGCCATTTACTCCTACAGTAGTCCCCGAAGCTGATTGAGCTTCGAGGTTGGGTGGGAGTCGAGAAGCTCGGTAAGCTTCCTATCTTGACGAGCTGGCAGCTGAGAGCCGACTCTGGTTGGGCGCGCCGTTTCGGTGAAAAGATTTTGGAGTCGGAGGACGGGAGCCTCCCTGAGCGCGCATCGGGCCGCGGGCCGGCCACTTGCCGCCTGCGAACCACGTGGCATCCCTTGGCTAAAAAGCCTGCGAGCCCACGCGCACGACGGGACGTCGCCGTAGGTCGGGGGCCCGCCACGCCTACGCCCGGGCCTAGGCGTGGATTCTCTGCGGCCCGAAGCCGCCCGCACGTCTTCCTGCGACGGTTTCGGCACGCCTTTAGGGCGTAATAATTGCGAGGCGTGGGGGGAGTGGGTGTAGTTAATCCCACGTCTCACCCCACGCCCTGCCTTCTCGGCTTCACTGTGCGAAGCTATAACTAGGGGGAGGGGGAGAGCGGCAGGCTCTCGCACGCCCCTCCTCTTTCCGCCGTCTTCTTCCTTCTGCCCTTTCTTGTAACAGCGCCTCGCCGCCGCGCTGTTCCACCACTCGATCCTCCGCCGCCGTGCTCGTTCTCGCCAGCCCCACGCCACGATGCAGTACGGCGGGGATTGGGATGGCTCCAACGTCCATGAGGATCACGTCGAGTTCCTCCGCAAGACGCAGCGGCTGCCCGGCGCGGACAAGGTGGAGGTCCGTCTCGCACCGGCGAAGGAGATTACGCCGGAGCCGCAGGAGGGCGAGCGGGTAGTCTTCCGCTCGCATTTCTTGCGCGGAATCGGCTTGCCCGTCAGCGCTTTCTTCCGCTCTTTTCTCGAGTTCTACCAACTCCAGCCGCACCACCTCACCCCGAACACGGTGGTGCTGCTATCCGCCTTCGTCAACTTGTGCGAAGGCTACCTCGGCGTCCTCCCCACCCTCGAGCTCTGGGGGGAGTTCTTCCAGTCCAAGCTGGGCACGCGCATGCAGGGCGTGCCGGCTCAGAGTGGCGCCTTCATCGCGATGCGGAGGGTGGCTGCCGACAACCCCTTCCCCGTCATCACGCTGATCCTGTCGGTGAAGCTATGGCAAAAGTCATACTTCTACGTGAAGAACGTCGCCCCGCAGGGCGACTACGTTAATCTGCCAGCTTACGTAGCCGGCCCACCGGCGGGTAGGCGGCCCTAGTGGTCCTATCGGGCCGTGACGCTGACGCCGGCTGGAGCCGCAGCTGTCGCCCGACTGCGGGTGATGATCCAGTCGGAGGGCTTGTCGGGGCCTGACCTGCTGGCCGCCTTCGTCACGCGCCGGGTGCTCCCGCTCCAGAGCCGCCCTCATCTGATCTGTCAGATGAGCGGCCAGCTCGATCCGAGTCGGATGTGCACCAAAGACATGCCGCACGACGAGGTGGCCCATATGGTGAACTACCTCGCGAACTGCAAGCTCTCCGCAGAGTGGCAGTTCGGCAAGGAGCCATATTGCGGAGCTCATCCGCCGCCCACGGTATGTTGTCTTTTTCTCTTTTCCTTCTCTTAGTTTTACTGCCGAGTTCCTTTTGGCCGACTCTGACCAGTTGGCTTGTCTCGACAGAGCCCTCTTCTTCGGCCTGCAGGCGAGTCGGACGCGGAGCGCCGATTCGTCCCCGACCGGACGGAGCACGATTTGGAGGACCCTGACTTGGGGGCGGCCGCTATGGACGACAATACCGAGGCGGGCGGTGGCCAAGCCGGCAGCGAGGCAGGGGGCTCCGGGCTTGGAGTCAGCTTCGACGACTGGCCGGACGATGACGAGGCTGAAGTCGTCCCACGCCGCCGGCCGGCGTCTGGCCACGGCGCGGGTTCCTCCGCCGCGCCGCCTGCTCGGGGCGGCGGGCAAAAGCGTCGCGCCGCGCCGGGCTTGTTCGGCAGTCGGCCGAAGAAGCCCAGAGGCGGGGCAGCGGCGACTAGGCGGGAGGAGGCGGGCTTGTTCCGCAAGGTGGTGAAGCAGCCGCAGACGGTGTCAGTGTAAGTCATGCTCCTTTGTGTACTCTTTTTCTTTTCTCTGGTAGCTCCTGAGTCCTTGTCTTTTTTCCAAAAAAACTAGGGCTCCCTTGTCGCTCGAGCGGGCTGCTGCCGCCTCCGTCGTTGGGTCACCGGGAGGATCTGGGAGCACCACTCGCCGCGTGGACCCCCATGCCGATCTTCTGGTGGCGACGGAGCGTAACGTGCGGGAGGTGCGGGAGGAGCGGGAGGCGGAGGCATTGAGGGCGGCCGCCACCAAGGCGGCGCAGGAGGAGGAGGCAGCGAAGGCGCGCGCTGACGCCGCGGCCAAGGCCCAAGCGGAGGCTGCGGCTGCGGCGATGTCGGAGGAAGCCTTGCTGGTCACCCCACTGCGCGTTGCGGCGCCTGGGGCCCCAGAGCCCTCGCCCGAAGGAGCCGGCAGTGACCGGCCGGGGTTGGAGGGGGATGACGATGTTGTCATCCTGGAGAGGGCAGCGGGACCAGCCCCGCCAGCTGGGGTGACTCAGGGCGGCCGGCCTGACCTGCCGCCTGGGCAGTCGGCCGGAGGCGAGCCGGCCGCGGGGGCCGATCTGGTGGTCCGGATGCCGTCGCGCCAGCACGCGGGGAAGGCCGCGTCAGAGCCGCAGAAAGCTGCCTCAGAGCCGCAGCCGGCTGCGGGCTCCAGCTCGTCGGCCCAGGACGTGGAGGCGGCCAGCGCCAGCTCGGGGTGGACGCCGGGGGAAGGGACGGCCGTGATGAACGTGGCCGCGCAAGACGTCCGGACCCGGCTCCAAGCCCAGGCTACGGCGCTGAGGAGGTACAACGATGAATTCCTTGCGACGCGGGCGGCCATCCGGGTTAGTCTTCTTATCTTTGCTCTTTTGACCTTGATTTCTTCCGTGGGGGCGCGTCAGCGCACCCACTGGGTGTAGTCCCCGAGTTCCAAGTCGGCTGCTGAGCAGGCGGCTTGGAACTTCTTAGTGGGTCTAGTTTTGCCATTCTTGCTCTTACTTCGCTCTTCTGCCTGTCTTGCAGGACTACCACAATCTTCGCGTGGCTGCCTTCAACTCCCAGGCCCGGGAGCTGACCCAGAAGACTGCTGACCTAACTGAGAGACGGGGTAAGTGCTTCGTCCTTTATCTCATGTGGGGGCGCGTCAGCGCACCCACTGGGTGTAGTCCCCGAGATCCGGGCCGACTGCTGAGCAGTCGGGTCGGATCTTTCTTGACGACTTCTTCTTATTGCTCCTTCTTTCTCTTCCGTCCCTGCAGTGGCCAACGCCAGTCTAAGGGAGCGGCTGGGAGGGTCTCAGGCCGCCCTTCGTGCCAAGGAGGCCGAGTTCGCCGCCTTGGTGCAGGAGCGTGACCGCCTGGCCAAGAGGTTGGCCGACCAGGAGGAGAGCCACAAGGCGGCTCTGAAGGCGGTGCAGGACAGCGAAGCCACCCTCCAGGCTGAGTATGAGACAGAGGCGGCTCGCTGGGCCGAAGAAAAGCAGACGCTGATCAATGGCTATGGCCAGATCGAAGATTTGGTTGACGGTAAGCCGCCTACTTCTTCGTCCTTTCTTGCCGCCTGCCGCTTTTGGCTCGTTTTCTGACTTGGTGTTTTCTCTTCTTTCTCTTTCTTTCTTGCGCGGAGTACTTCCCTGGCTACCCTACCGCCGCCAACCAGATCATCGAGGCCCGTCATGAGGCACGGAGGCAGGCTAGCACTGAGATTGCGCCAAACGCTAGCCGGTCGCTGGAGGAGCAGCTCTTGGCGATCTAGGCCCGCCTCCAGCCGGCTCATCGACTGCTCCGCCGTCTTCAACATGCTGGGGCACAGATGCTGGCCGTCCTCTGGGTGGCGAAGTGGTTCCCCGCACCCCTAGTCGGACTGCCGACTGGATGGAGGTGGTGGTCGGCAGTTTTGAAGCCTGGAAGGCTTCGGCGGCTCGGTCCGGCGCCAGGCGGGCGCTGGAGTTCGTCAAGGCCTGGTATCCCGGCCTGAGTCTGGACCAGCTGGCTACCTGGCGGCAGCAGGCCGACACGGAGCTGGAGCCGGCCCGGCTGGCTATCATCCGGCGGGCTTCGGCGATCGCCGACTACACCCACACCAGCGCCTTCGCCCCTGAGGTAGATGACAATGGTGTTGCCCAGCCGGAGGAGTGGTTTGGGCTGAACCCGGCAGATGGCAAAGACTCGGTGGAGGAGATCGACTCCAGCGACGAGGGCGAAGAGGAGGAGGAGGAGGGTGAGGACGCCGAGCCGGATGGTGGAGCGGCCGGCCAGCCTCAGCCTGACCGCGCCTCCAGTAACACGGCACGCGCGGGCGCGCCGCCTGCCACCGGCGGTGACCAAGCCGAGACCCGCCAGCCGGCCACTCCTTCGACCGGAGACGCCGTCTCCACCGACCAGCCCGGCTCCCGCACCGCGCCTCTAGTCTAGTCTGCTATCTTTTATTTTCCTGTCTTGTCACTTTTGGAACAATATTCTGTTAAGTTTACACAATTCCACCCACTGGGGGTGTATTTGAACTATGTCGATTGCCGGCCTGTTGGGGGCTTTATATGTATATATGACTATGCATGTGTTTGGCTTTTCCTTGTTCTTTGCTTTTTATCCTTCTGCTGTTTCCTTTGCCGCCCTCCCTTGGTTGCCGCCTCCCTAGTCAAACAGTTGCTCTGCAATCTGTGGCTGGAGAAGTGCTTGGCCAACTGGGAGGGCAAGTACTCTAGCTTTGTTGGATTATAGCTAAGTGTTTGGGAAGCCAGCCAGCCGGCTGTTCTGATAGCCGGCAAGCGTGGTTGGAGGCCGTCTTTTCGCTATATAAGTTCATTAGTCCTAAGCCGTTTTTTGTGTGGGCGTCCTTTCTTCCTTGGTCCTTGTTAGTCGGACAGTCGGTTCTTCGAGCTGCGACTTTCAACAAGAGAGGACTCGGGAGCCGTCACACAACTTGTCTGACTTCAGGTAGAACTTTTAATGTAGCTTAAGGCGGCCAGTCCCCGGGCCGACTAGTCGAACCCGGTGCCAGACAAGAAATCAAAATGTAATAATACATTCATGGATATGACACTAGTCACTCATAGATAAATGAAGGCAGTCCCCGAGTACTTTTCGGGGGGCCTGTTGTTTCGTACTTAATACAAAAGGGTAGCATGATACATACTGCTTTCAACTGTAAAAATCTTCTCAGGAGGTTCGCGTTCCATGGTCGCTCCGACTCCTTGCCGGAGTCGTCCCTCTTGCGTGCTCTTGGTTTTTGCGCGTCGATCAAGTAGTAGGAGTCGTTGCCTAGCGCCTTGCTGATGACGAAGGGGCCTTCCCAAGGGGCCGAGAGCTTGTGCTGGCTGGCTGTTCGTTGGATCAGCCGAAGCACAAGGTCGCCCTCTTGGAAGGATCTTGGCTTGACCTTGCGGTTGTGATAACGACGCAACCCTTGCTGGTAGATGGCAGACCGGCTGAGTGCTAACAGTCGGCCTTCTTCTAGTAGGTCGACACCGTCTTCTCTTGCTTCCTTGCCCTCCGCCTCCGTGTACATGGTGACCCGAGGCGAGTCGAACTCGATGTCGGTTCGGATGACAGCCTTGGCGCCATATGCAAGGAAGAACGGAGTGAAGCCGGTTGACTTGTTGGGGGTAGTACGCAGACTCCAGAGGACAGCCGGCAGCTCATCGAGCCAACAGCCGGCCGATCTCTCCAGTAGTACAACCAGTCGGGGCTTGATGCCGGAGAGGATGAGTCCATTTGCTCGCTCGACCTGGCCGTTTGACTGCGGGTGGGCAATGGACGCTAAGTCCAGTCGGATACCCTGTGTCACGCAGAAACGTGTCAGTGCTCCTTTGGCAAAGTTTGTGCCGTTGTCGGTGATGATACTGTGCGGTATGCCGTACCGAGTAGTGATGCCGGTGATGAATGTTACGGCAGTCGGCCCGTTCAGCTTCTTGATTGGCTTCGCTTCGATCCACTTTGTGAATTTGTCCACGGCGACAAGCAGATGTGTCAAGCCACCGCGGGCTGTCTTGAAAGGGCCCACCATGTCCAGTCCCCAGACGGCAAAGGGCCAGGTGAGGGGAATGGTCTTGAGTGCAGAAGCCGGCAGGCGTTGCTTGGAACTGAAGACTTGGCATCCTCTGCAGCTCTTGACTATCTCTTTGGCATCTTCCAAAGCAGTCGGCCAAAAGAAACCATGGCGAAAAGCTTTGGCCACAAGTGATCTTGAGGCTGCGTGGTGACAACATTCGCCTTGGTGGATATCCTTGAGGATTGCCACTCCTTTTTCTGGCTCGACACAGCGCTGGAAGACTCCAGCGACGCTGCGCTTGACAAGCTCTCTGTTGATTATTGCATATGCTCCGGCTCGTCGTTGCACTAGTCTTGCTGAGATCTCATCAGCCGGCAGCTCTCTGCTGACTAGGAATTTGAGGATGGGCTGGGCCCATGATGGAGCTATGACTTCTTCTTCTGTTAGTGCGGCCACCATGACTCGGGTGGGTGGGTCGGGAGGCATGGAATTGGAGTCGGCCACCGCTTCTTGCGTTGCTGCAGTCCCCGGGCCGACTGCTGCAGTCCCCGGGCCGGGTTCTGAAGTCCCCGGGCCGGGTGCGACTACGGCAGTCCCCGGGCCAGTTGTTGAAGTCTTCGTGCCGCCTGCGGGGTTCCTCCAGTCGGATCCGACTACATCGGGGACAGGCGGTACAAAGATGGAGTCCGACTCTGGAGACGGCTTGATGGATGGCTTGAGGAGGCGCTGGAGGGAGACGCCGGTCGGTATAGCGTGTCGGGTGGAGCCGATCCGTGCCAGGGCATCTGCTTGGTCGTTGTCGGCCCTTGGCACGTGAAGGAACTCGCACCCTTCGAAGTACCCACTGATCTGCTGAACGAGGAATCGATAGCTCGCCATGTTCGCGTCCTTGGCGTCCCAGTCGCCTGACGACTGCTGGACCACCAAGTCTGAGTCGCCATAACACAGGATCCGGCGTATGCCGAGCTCTTTGGCTAGCCGGAGCCCATGTATGAGCGCCTCGTACTCGGCCACGTTGTTGGAGGCGGCGAAGTGGATTTGCAGCGTGTATCTGAGCTTGTCGCCTTTGGGAGAGGTGAGGACGATGCCGGCTCCCAAGCCGGTGCGCATCTTGGACCCGTCGAAGTGCATCCACCAATCGGTAGAGTCGGGAGCCGGCGGTAGGTACTGGGTCTCGGCCCAGTCGATGAGGAAGTCGGCCAATGCTTGGGACGTGATGGCGGTGCGGGGCTGGTAGAAGATTGTGTATGGTGCCAATGCAATGGCCCATTTAGCCACCCGGCTGGATGCGTCCCGGCTGCCTATGATCTCGGCAAGCGGGGCGGTGCACACGACCGTGATGGGGTGCTCTTGGAAGTAGGGCATCAGCTTCTTGGCGGCGAAGTACACCCCATAGCACATCTTCTGGTAGTGCGGGTAGTTTTTCTTTGAACTGGATAGTACTTCGCTTAGATAATACACCGGCCTCTGGACTAGCTGGGCTCGGCCTTCTTCCGGGCGCTGGACCACGACAACTGTACTGACCACTTGGCTAGTCGCGACAATGTAGAGGAGCATGGGCTCCTTCTCAGTCGGTGCCGCCAGGACAGGTGGGGTGGTCAGCATTTTCTTCAGCTCATGGAAGGCTTGGTCGGCTTGGTCATTCCACTCGAAGTGAGTGGACTTCTTCATGAGTCGGTACAGGGGCAGAGCCTTTTTCTCCTAGCCGGCTGATAAAGCGGTTTAGGGAGGCCAAGCACCCGGTGAACTTCTGCACATCTCGCAATTTGGTGGGAATCTCCATCCTCTCGATGGCCTTGATCTTCACAGGGTTGCACTCGATGCCGCGTTCGGAGACCAGAAAGCCTAGGAACTGGCCGGCTGGTACTCCGAACACGCATTTCTCGGGGTTAAGCTTGATTTGGAATCGGCGCAAGTTGGCGAATGTTTCTTTGAGGTCTTCCAGCAGGGTGCCGCGCTTCTCTGTCTTTACCACAATGTCGTCTACATAGACGTGGGCATTTCTGCCAAGTTGCTTGAGGAGGCATTTCTGCATGCAACGCTGAAAAGTGGCACCGGCATTCCTTAAGCCGAATGTCATAGTCAGGTAACAGAAAGCTCCAAATGGTGTGATGAAGGCAGTCTTCAGGCGGTCTGCTGGGTCCAACTTGATCTGATGGTACCCTGAGTAGGCATCCAAAAAACTTAACAGCTCGCATCCGGCTGTGGAGTCTATCACTTGGTCAATCCGTGGCAAAGCAAACGGATCCTTGGGGCAGGCCTTGTTGAGGCTGGTGTAGTCTATACACATGCGCCACTGGTTGTTCTTCTTCAATACCAGAACTGGGTTGGCAAGCCACTCTGGAAAAAATACTTCCATAATAAAGCCAGCGGCAAGGAGCCGGGCTATCTCTTCTCCTACGATTCTTCGCTTCTCTTCTGACAGTCGGCGAAGGGGCTGTTTGACCGGCTTCGCGTCGGCTCGGACGTGTAATTTGTGCTCGGCGAAATCCTTCGGGACACCCGGCATGTCCTTTGGGAACCATGAAAAAATGTCTCGATTCTCACGGAGGAAGTCGACGAGCTCGCCTTCCTATTTACTGTCCAAGTTTGCCCCAATGACAGCAAACCTTTCCGGATTCTCCGGGTCTAGATGTATCTTCTTAGTCTCCTTGGCCGGCTGGAAGGAGCCCTGTGCATCACAATCTTTGGGTTTGGGGGACAGGGCCGGCTGCTTGCCGGCCATGGCCACAACCCGCTCCAACATCTTCTTCTCTTCTGCCACTACGAGGGACTCGGCCAGCCGGCTGCTGGCCATGGCGCACTCGATGGACTTCTTGTGGTCGCTGGCTACGGTGATGATCCCCTTCGAGCTCGGCATCTTCATCTTCAGGTATGCGTAGTGGGGCACAACCATGAACTTGGCCAGAGCAGGTCGGCCAAGCAAAGCATGGTAGGGGCTCTCCAGATCCACTACCTCAAACCAGATCGCTTCTCGGCGAAAATGATCCTTGTCTCCGAAGAGAACATCCATCTTGATCTTGCCGATCGGGGAACAAGATAAGCCGGCGACGATGCCATGGAACACGGTCCGGCTTGGCATAAGCTGCTTCGCCTTGATGTTCAGCTTCTCCATGGTATCGCGGTACAGTATATTGATACTGCTTCCGCCATCTATCAGGACGCGGGAGAATCGGGCAGCTCGCCTCTCCGTCGCGAGGGTGACATCCAAGACTAGTGCATAGGAGCCAGGGGATGGCATCACCTCTGGGTGGTCGGCCTGGCTCCAGTTGATGGGCTTCTCGGACCAGTGCATGAACTCGGGGGCGCTAGAGGCGACCGCGTTGACCTCTTGATGCTGACGGCGCCGACAACGCTTGTCTTCGGCTTGGCTTGTGAAGACGACGTAGGCGGCGTGCTCTTCAGGGAACTCATCTTGAATGGCTCCGACTACCGGCCGAGCCGCCAGCTGCTGGGGGGCTGGAGGCGGCGGGCCGGGAGGCGGAGGCGGCACCAACCCTTCGCCCTTGGAGATTCGCTTGAGCCAGTGGCATTTTCGGGTCGTGTGGTTGGACGGCTTCGCGCCGCTGTGGAACTTGCAGGGGGCGTCGAGAGTCTGCTCGTAAGAGAAAGCCGGGTGCCAAGCCGGCCTGCCACCCTTCTTCTTGGGAGCAGGCCGCTCTTCGGGCTGCTCATCTTCAACTGTGGCCACCTGCCGACTGGTGGAAGGCGGCATGGGGGCCTTGCGCTTGTGATCGTTTTGTTAAGGGCGCCGATTGGAGTCGCCAGCCGGCATCTTTGGAGCCGGAGCGAGCACCTTCCCAGAGGCGTCCACTCGGAGCTCGGTCTTCATCGAGGAGTCGGCCGTGGCGTACTTGTCCGCGATGATCAGCAGTTCGTCGAGGGTAGCCGGATCGTCGCAAAGGAGTCGGTGCTTGAGGAGGGTGCCCTCTTGGCACCCGGCGGTGAAGTACTCGATGGCCTGAACCTCGTGCACCCCCTCGCAGGAGTTGCGGAGCTCGGCCCACCGCGTGAGGTAGTCGCGGGTCGACTCATTGGGCCCTTGGACGCACAGGGAGAGCTGGCGAGGCTTGGGAGGCCACTTGTACGTGCTGGTAAAGTTGCGGACGAAGACTTCCGTGAAGTCCAGCCGGCTGTTGATGCTGTAGGGCTTGAGGCTGTTGAGCCAGGTACGCGTCGTGCCTTGCAGCATGAGGGGGACGTATTTCACGGCTACGCGTCGGTTGCCGTTAGCTATGCTGACCGCAGTAGAATAGTCGATGAGCCAATCTTCCGGCTTCACAGAACCGTTGTACTTGGGCGTGTCTCTGGGGAGCGAGAACCCTTTGGGGAAGGGCTCGTCGCAGATGCGGGGGCCAAACCATGGCGGGCCGACATCGTCTTCTTCTTCTAACGCCAGGGATCGAGCTAGGCGGTCGATCCGGTGGCGGGCGTCGTTCTCGCCGACTCCTTCGCGGCGGCCTAGTCGGCCACCAAGAGTCGGATGCGTGACTGGCGGCGGGGAGGGACGCCTCTCCCCTCGAGGCGGGGGAGGAAGCAGATTTCCTTGGCGCTCCACCGCTCGAGGGCGGCCTTCCGCGTCGCGCTCGATGGTGATACGAGTCCGGCTGCGACAAGCAGCCGGTTCCTTGTCTTTCCTCTGGCGGGCGCCGCTCGCAGTCGGCGAGCGGGATGTCGCGGCGTGCTCCCGGTGCGGGGGATGACTATCAGCGCGGGCGCCGGCTTCATGCCGTTCTGCAGCCGCGTCGATCAGCTGCTGGATCCGCCTCGTCATGTATGGGAGCTCATCGGCTCCCAGCCCATTTAGCTCTTCAGCAGCCGCCTGGGCGGCTCGTAGATTCTCGAGCGGGGTGGCGTAGACGGGGCAATCTGCCCCCAGCATGCTGGCGATAGCCGCGCCGCGCTTCTAGACGAAGCCGGCTCGGCTCGGCCCGCTAGGCGGCGGCGTACCGAAGGCGGCGCGGTCGACTTCGCGCTGGTGGGCCTCGGTGAGGCGTCTCATGGAGGCTATCTTCTGGCCTTCCGCGACAAGGGCGAGGAGGCGTGCCTCCAGGGTCTCGGCGTCGGCATCGGCCGGGATAGGGAGGGATAGGTCGTGCATCGCCGCTCGCAGGGCGTCGTGGGCGTTCTCGCCCGAGTTGGCGACGTGGCTGATGACCAACACTTCTGTGACAACGCTCCTGCCACTGTCAGCTCGAGGGAGAGGATCGTGGAAGACCACCACGTCGGAGGGGTAGGCGTCGAGCGATGCCGTGTCGGAATCGACGAGCATCGGGTCGGTGGAGCCGATCGACTCCAAGTCTGCAGCAGGCTCGCTGGAGACGTGAAGCTGGTCGAGGCGACTGACGAGGCGGCTCTCGGGGTAGTCCGTGCCTGCGTCGGACACAGGCTCGTCGGAGATGCGAGTCTCGCCGAGAAGATCGGCGAGGCAGCTCGCCGCGCAGGCGTCGTCGACGCCTTGCAGCGCGTCGAGGCAAACGCCATCGGGCGCAGCAGGCTGGCTGTGCTCGCGGGGGAGGAAAAGGGTTCCCGTCCAGAACAGGTCTCCGGACGATGGTGCGCCCTGCCCCACGGTGGGTGCCAAATGTCGGGTGGTAGGTGCGACATATGCCAATGGGTGGCTTATCATGGTGGGAGCCAGTAAGACGTCGCCGGTGCCTGGAAACGGGATGAGACGAAGACATGCACGCCGGCGAATCTTACCCAGGTTCCGGGCTCTCCGTGGAGATAACACGCCTAGTCCTGCTCTGCGGGGTCTCTGCATGATCACTAGATCAGAAAGAGTAGCTACAAATGCTCCTTGAGCTGTGGGGTTCCAGGGAGAAGAAGAGCAAGGCTAGCTCTCACTTCCCTCTTTATATGGTGTGTGTGTGACTCTAAGAAGCCAACCCTTTGCATGGGTGCCCTGGGGGTTTATATAGGCCTACCCCCCGGGGATACAATTGTAATCCGGCTGGGCGCGGGTCCCAGTCGTCAGTGTCTTGTGCTCGCCGGCTTCTCCGCCGGCCATTGGGGCCCGCTGACTGGTGGGTCCCGCCGGCTGCCGGCCTCTTGGTCGACAGGCCGGCCCCACTGCCTGGGGGTCTTGTCGGCGGCTGTTTACTATAGCCTCGCCCCTGATGATGAGGGCTTTGTCGAGGTAAGCGTGGCTACAGTGTGCCGCCTCGAGGGTTCTCACTGTAGCCTTACCTCGTCTTGTCTCCTTAATGTGGCACATGCTTCGAGGGCGGGGGGTAGCCGGCTTCTGGGAGCCGGCTACGCCCCTGGCCGACTGGGGGAGATCGGGCCGCCTTCGCGCATCTCTCTGGCTAAAGGGGCCCGCCGCCCATGGGCCGTACTGGCGTCTGTTGTGGATGACGTTGAGGCCAGCATGGCTACAGTGCTGAGCCGAACGGGAGATGGCTGGCCCATACGGCGTCCTGTGGCCATGCCTACCTCGGGCTACGGGGGTAGGGGGCCGCACTGTGGCCACACCCCGTCTTGTCACCGTTATGTGGGTGTAGTTCTGGTGGGTGCGGTCTTGGCCGGCTTTGTGGAGTCGGCGTGCTTCATGGCTGGCTCTCGGAAGTCGGTCCTCTTGGCGCCGGCTTCCTGGAGTCGGCCATCTCGCAACTATCTCGGGGGAGGTTACCGGGGCCGGGTCGCCTTTGGAGAGTCGGCCCCTGGGGTAGTCGGCCAGGGGAAGTCGGCCCAATGCTTCGAACGCTTGAAGGCTCAATCGGCCTGATAATTTTTGAAGAACCATGGGTAGTCGGTTAGGCTACCCGTGGCCATTTACTCCGACAATAACACTTATAACCCTTAGGAGTTTCCTTCTTTTTGTTAAAGATCAAACTCCGAGGCAAGAAATTCATTTGTAGGAAAAGGTTCCTTAATGATAGCGAAAAAATTGGGGTGAACACTTATGCATTTGAGATCCGCATTTTCCTTACTATAAGATTCACCCTTATTTTTAGGAACATACATCAATTTGGCAACTTTGGTATTAGGAGAATTTGGAGTATTTCTCACGTAAGAAAAGGCAGACCCTAAGTTGGTAATAATATCCTCAAGTTTATCAATTGTTATGGAATCTTGATCTATCTTTTCGTTAACTATGGGTTCCTTTTCCTTCAAAAATTTCAGAGTAACTCCTACCTTAGATCCATATTGGGTAATTTGGTTGTGGATCTTTTTATCCAAATTTTCAATCGAATCTATAGTGGCAACTTTATTTTCAATAATTTCAAGCATTTGCATCACATGTTCCAAAGTTAAAATAGTTCCATTAACCAAAAGAGGTGGTGGGCCAAACAAATCCATCATAGCATTATAAGAATCAAAAGTATGGCTACCCAAGAAATTCCCTCCGGTAATGGTATCAAGAATATATCTATTCCAAGGAGTGATGCCTACATAAAAATTGCGAAGAAGAACGGAAGTAGACTGCTTCCTAGTGGATCTATTCTGAGCATTGCAAATTCTGTACCAAGCGTCTTTTAGATTTTCTCCCTCCCTTTGTATAAAATTAAGAACTTCATGATTGGGAGGGCTAACAATGATAGAAGGACTAGACATGACGATGAAACAAACGATCTAACACATGGACACACAAGAGGCAAGCGAAAAGAGGCGAACGGAAAAAGAGGGCGAATAAAACGGCAAAGGTGAAGTGCGGGAGAGGAAAACGAGAGGCAAATGGGAAATAATGTAATGCGAGGGATAAGAGTTCGTGATGGGTACTTGGTATGTCTTGACTTGACTTGGTGTACACCTCCCCGGCAACGGCGCTAGAATCCTTCTTGCTACCTCTTGAGCATGCGTTGGTTTTCCCTTTAAGAGGAAAGGGTGATGCAGCAAAGTAGCGTAAGTATTTCCCTCAATTCTTGAGAACCAAGGTATCAATCCAGTAGGAGGATACACGCAAGTCGCCTCGTACCTACACAAACAAATAAGAACCTTGCAACCAACGCGATAAAGGGGTTGTCAATCCCTTCACGGCCACTTGCAAAAGTGAGATCTGATAGAGATAATAAGATAAATATTTTTGGTATTTTTATGATATAGATTGGAAAGTAAAGATTGCAAAATAAAATAGATCGGAAACTTATATGATGGAAAATTGACCCGGGGGCCATAGGTTTCACTAGTGGCTTCTCTCAAGATAGCATAATCTACGGTGGGTGACCAAATTACTGTTGAGCAATTGATAGAAAAGCGCATAGTTATGAGAATATCTAGGCATGATCATGTATATAGGCATCATGCCTGCGACAAGTAGACCGAAACGATTCTGCATCTACTACTATTACTCCACACATCGACCGCTATCGAGCATGCATCTAGAGTATTAAGTTCATAAGAACAGAGTAACGCATTAGGCAAGATGACATGATGTAGAGGGATAAACTCAAGCAATATGATATAAACCCCATCTTTTATCCTCGATGGCAACAATACAATACGTGCCTTGCTGCCCCTGATGTCACTAGGAAAGGACACCGCAAGATTGAACCCAAAGCTAAGCACTTCTCCCCTTGCAAGAAAGATCAATCTAGTAGGCCAAACCAAACTGATAATTCGAAGAGACTTGCAAAGATATCAAATCATACATATAAGAATTCAGAGAAGAACCAAATATTGTTCATAGATAATCTTGATCATAAACCCGCAATTCATCGGATCTCGACAAACACACCGCAAAAAGAATTACATCAAATAGATCTCCAAGAGAATCGTGGAGAACTTTGTATTGAGATCCAAAGAGAGAGAAGAAGCCATCTAGCTAATAACTATGGACCCGAAGTGTTGGGGAACGTAGTAATTTCAAAAAATTTCCTACGCACACACAGGATCATGGTGATGCATAGCAATGAGAGGGGAGAGTGTGTCCACGTACCCTCATAGACCGAAAGCGGAAGCATTAGCACAACACGGTTGATGTAGTCGTAAGTCTTCACGATCTGACCGATCCAAGTACCAAACGTACGGCACCTCCGAGTTCGGCACAAGTTCAGCTCGAAGATGTCCCGCGAACTTCGATCCAGCAGAGCTTCATGGGAGTGTTCCGTCAGCACGACGGCGTGGTGACGGTGGTGATGTTGCTACCGACGCAGGGCTTCGCCTAAGCACCGCTACGATATGATCGAGGTGGAATATGGTGGAGGGGGGCACCGCACACGGCTAAGAGATTAAGAGATCAATTGTTGTGTCTAGAGGTGCCCCCGGCCCCCGTATATAAAGGACCAGGGGGAGGAGGCGGCCGGCCAGGGGAGGGCGCGCCTGGGAGGAGTCCTACTCCCACCGGGAGTAGGACTCACTCTTTTCCTAGTTGGAGTAGGAGGGGGAAAGGAAGGGAAGGAGAGAGGGGGAAGGAAAGGGGTCACTGCCCCCCTCCTTGTCCAATTCGGACTAGAGGGGAGGGGGGTGCGGCCAGCCCTAGCCGCCCTCCTCTTCTCCACTAAGGCCCATCTGGGCCCATTAAACTCCACGGGGGGTTCCAGTAACCCCCCGGTACTCCGGTATATGTTCGATACTCCCCGAAACCATTCCGGTGTCCGAACATAGTCGTCCAATATATCGATCTTTATGTCTCGACCATTTCGAGACTCCTCGTCATGTCTGTGATCACATCCGGGACTCTGAACTACCTTCGGTACATCAAAACACAAATACTCATAATACAATCGTCACCGAAACTTTAAGCGTGCAGACCCTACGGGTTCGAGAACTATGTAGACATGACCGAGACACGTCTCCGGTCACTAACCAATAGCGGAACCTAGATGCTCATATTGGTTCCCACATATTCTATGAAGATCTTTATCGGTCAAACCGCATAACAACATACGTTGTTCCCTTTGTCATCGGTATGTTACTTGCCCGAGATTTGATCGTCGGTATCTCAATACCTAGTTCAATCTCGTTACCAGCAAGTCTCTTTACTCGTTCCTTAATACATCATCCCGCAACTAACTCATTAGTTACAATGCTTGCAAGGCTTATGGTGATGTGCATTACCGAGTGAGCCCAGATATACCTCTCCGACAATCGGAGTGAAAAATCTTAATCTCGAAATACGCCAACCCAACAAGTACCTTTGGAGACACCTGTAGAGTACCTTTATAATCACCCAGTTATGTTGTGACGTTTGGTAGCACACAAAGTGTTCCTCCGGTAAACGGGAGTTGCATAATCTCATAGTCATAGGAACATGCATAAGTCATGAAGAAAGCAATAGCAGAATCCTAAACGATCAAGTGCTAAGCTGACGGAATGGGTCAAGTCAATCACATCATTCTCCTAATGATGTGATCCCGTTAATCAAATAACAACTCATGTCCATGGCGAGGAAACTTAACCATCTTTTATTAACGAGCTAGTCAAGTAGAGGCATACTAGTGACACTCTATTTGTCTATGTATTCACACATGTATCATGTTTCCGGTTAATACTATTCTAGCATGAATAACAAACATTTATCATGATATAAGGAAATATAATAACTTTATTATTGCCTCTAGGGCATATTTCCTTCAGTCTCCCACTTGCACTAGAGTCAATAATCTAGATTACATGGTAATGATTCTAACATCCATGGAGCCTTGGTGCTGACCATGTTTTTCTCGTGGAAGAGGCTTAGTCATCGGATCTGCAACATTCAGATCCGTATGTATCTTGCAAATTTCTATGTCTCCCACCTGGACTTGGTCCCGGATGGAATTGAAGTGTCTCTTGATGTGCTTGGTCCTCTTGTGAAATCTGGATTCCTTTGCCAAGGCAATTGCACCAGTATTATCACAGAAGATTTTCATTGGACCCGATGCACTAGGTATGACATCTAGATCGGATATGAACTCCTTCATCCAGACTCCTTCATTTGCTGCTTCCGAAGCATCTATGTACCCCGCTTCACACGTAGATCCCGCCACGACGCTTTGTTTAGAACTGCACTGTGACGCCCCCGATTCAACCATACACTAATCATACACACAAACGTGTACGATCAAGATCGGGGACTCACGGGAAGATATCACAACACAACTCTAGACACAAATAAAACAATACAAGATTCATATTACAAGCCAGGGGCCTCGAGGACTCGAATACAAGCTTGATACACAAGCGTCAGCGGAAGCAACAATATCTGAGTACAGACATAAGTTAGACAAGACTGCCTTAAGAAGGCAAGCACAAAAGAAGCAATGATCGAAGAGGCAAGGCCTCCTACCTGGGACCTCCTAACTACTCCTGGTCTTCGGTGGCCTCCATGTAGTAGTATCGGTCGGTGGTGGCATCTGGCTCCAGGGATCCACCATCTGGTTGCACCAACCAGAAAGAAGAAAGAAGGGGGAAAAGGGGAAGCAAAGCAACCGTGAGTACTCATCCAAAGTACTCGCAAGCATAAGATCTATACTAAGTATGCATTGGTATCAAATGGAAGGGCCGTATCTGTGGACTGAACTGCAGAATGCCAGAATAGAGGGGAAGGCCTAGCCTATTGAAGATTAGCATCTTCAAGCAACTCCAAGCATCTTGCAGCATGTAGAAGAGTAAAGAATAGCAGTTTATAGTTATCAAACATGTTGTAGCAATAAATGCCTAGAGATCCCTCCTCGACTCCCTGCGAGAAAGCAATCTCGGAGCCACATAACATAAGTATCCATTTCTAGTTTTATTAGATCAAGATATAAGTCTGAAGATCCATTACCGTGGACACGGCTATTAATAGTTAATCTTCCCTGCAGGGGTGCACCACGTTTTCCAACACGCTTGATTACTCCGGCCGGACACACTTTTCTGGGTCAATGCCTGGCCTCGGAAAATCAACACGGCGTAGCCCTACCTAGGCTCAGCAGAGAGGTCCCCGCCGGTCTACATCCTAAGCACTCCGGGGTCTGGGCCGAATAGCTACACTACAGAATTATCATCAGGAGTGCGTTATGAGGGACCACCCTCGGCACTCGATAGTAGCTCTGCAGAGTCGTGCAACAAAAGGGGCGTGATGTGATGTGAGGGGTCGGGCTCTGGTCGTCGATCACGTTGATCGAGTCGTCGATGATGAAGCAGGGGCAACAAGGACAAGGTGGGGGTCACTGATGGATCACTAACCAACCTATACTAAGCAGTTTAGGATAAGCAGGTAGGTAACAATAAGAAGGTTACAAAAGCAGGCTATGCATCAGAATAGGAGCAATCAAATACAGTAGCAAAATCTAATGCAAGCATGAGAGAATGGAATGGGCGATATTGAGATGATCAAAGGGGGGCTTGCCTGGTTGCTCAGACAAGAAGAAGGGGTCGTCGTCGACGTAGTCGATCACAGCGGCATCAGCGGCAGTCTCGGGGTCTACCGGAGAGAAGAGGGGGAAGAAACAGTAAATACAGAGCAAACAGATGCATGACAAGACAATAAGCGGTGCTAGAGGTGTTCTACCGCGGTGCTACGCGGTACCGTGGAAGGGGAAAACATCCGGAAAAGTTTTCTCGGTTCCGGACGTCTGTCAGACAGATGAACCGGAGGGGAAAAGTTGCATGTTCTCTATGCTAGGAACGTGTGGCGGACGAACGGACCGCGTTTTCGGATTCATCTCGTCGTTCTGAGCAACTTTCATGTAGAAAGTTTTTCGATCCGAGCTACGGTTTAATTCCTATGATTTTCCGAAGTTTTAAAGACATTCTGCAATTTAAATTTAAAACGAAAATAAGTTTACTGCATCAGCATGACATCATCATGACGTCAGCAGGGTCAACAGTCAACTCTGACCGGGTTGACTGGTCAAAGGGGCAGTGGGGCCCAATTGTCATTGTCTAGTTTAATTAAGCAGGTTTAATTGTCATGATTAATTAAGTTAAATAACTCGTTAATTAATTAATTAATATTTAATTATTTAAACTAATTTTAATTTCGTTTTCTTGTTTTTTTGTTAACTACTGGGGCATGGGCCACATCTGTCATAGGCCTAGTGACTTAGCGGGCGCACGGGTGCGGGCGTGCGTGCACCCGAAGAGGGGCGAACCCGGGCACGGGGGAGGCCATGGCCTCGACGAGGCAGCAGAGGCACCGGCGCGGCGGGGCCTAGGGCCTGGCGCGCGGCCGACCGCGGGAGCTACGGCAGGTGAGCGGGGCGCGTGGCCGGCGAGGGCGTTCGACGGC
>NC_057802.1:374072551-374093728 GCF_018294505.1 Triticum aestivum
CACCGGGCAGTGAGCGTGAACGGCGGCGACGGCGATGCGTAGGGGGCAGAGGGAGGAGGGCGGATGGGGCTCACCCCCGTTGTAGTCGAATGGGTCGGCGAGGCTCGACGGAGCCGACGAGGGAGAGGTGAGGAGGCGAGGTGACGCGGAGCGGGGCAGCGCTCGGCGAGGTGGCGCCGGCATGGTGGCGCCGGGGAAGGGCTGCGGCGTTAGGGGCGCGGAGCGGCGCGGGATCTGGCTCCTCTTCCCCGATCTAGATGGGGGAAGGGGAGAGAGGCGTGGGAGAGATCGAGGGGAGTGGGGAAGATCGTGCGGGGGAGTGGGGTGTCTGGTGGTTAGGGTTCGGGGGGAGTGGCCTAATAGGCTGGTGGAGTTGGGCCGGTCGGCTGGGCTGATTGGCCCAGTTGGGCCAGGGGCCTTGTTGTATTTTTTTGCTGCTTGTTTTCACCTTTTCTTTTATATACTTTGCCGTTTGAGTAAATTTTGAAAATGAAACCAAACGTGATTGGATCATTGCAAGGTTAAACAACGGGAAACGCGATGATGTGGCATCGCTAGCATGGGATTACTGTACCATAATTATCCGGGTGTTACAATTCTCCTCCACTACAAGAAATCTCGTCCCGAGATTTAGGAGGTAGAAGGAAACAAAGCGGGGTATTCTTCATGAAGACGATCCTCGCGTTCCCATGTGGCTTCGTCTTCAGAGTGATGCGACCACTGGACCTTGAGGAACTTGATCGCCTTCTGACGTGTGCGGCGTTCAGCTTGGTCGAGAATGTAGACCGGATGCTCTTTATAGGAGAGGTCCTGTTGCAACTCGGGCACTTCATGATCCACTCCTCGGATTGGGTCCTTGAAGCAACGGCGGAGTTGTGACACGTGGAACACATCGTGAACCTGAGAAGGTTCGATGGAAGCTCCAACTGGTATGCCACTTTTCCACGCCTTTCAAGAATAGTGAATGGACCAATATAGCGAGGAGCTAGCTTGCCCTTTATCCCAAAGCGGTGTGCACCCTTCATTGGTGTGACTCGAAGATAGGCCTTTTCACCAGGTTGATAGACCATGTCTTTGTGATGACGGTCATAATTACTCTTTTGACGTGATTGAGCAGTCTTGAGATTCTCGCGAATGACGCGGACTTGTTCTTCGGCGTGTTGGATAATATCCGGACCAAGGAGTGGACGTTCCCCAGTTTCTGACCAGTTCAGAGGGGTTCGGCACTTTCGTCCATATAACACTTCGAAGGGAGCCATCTTCAGACTAGCTTGATAGCTATTGTTGTAAGAGAACTCAGCATACGGGAGAGATTCCTCCCATTTCTTGCCGAAGGAAATGACACAAGCTCGAAGCATGTCTTCGAGAACTTGATTGACGCATTCAACTTGTCCCTGCGACTGAGGGTGAAAAGCAGTGCTAAAAGACAGATGAGTTCCCATAGCTTCTTGGAAACTTGCCCCGAATCTTGAAGTGAATAAGCTACCACGGTCTGAGCTGATTACCAGCGGAATACCGTGAAGTGAAACAATTCTGGACATATAGAGAGTTGCTAGATGACTACCAGTGATCATTTCTTTGACGACCAGAAAGTGTGCAACTTTAGAAAGCCGGTCAATGACGACAAGAATAGCATCATTACCTTTCTGCGATTTGGGAAATCCAGTGACGAAGTCCATTTCAACATGATCCCATTTCCATTCAGGAATAGAGATAGGTTGCAGAGTTCCAGCAGGCCTTTGATGTTCTGCTTTGATACGACGGCAAACGTCACATTCAACAACATAACGAGGAATGTCTTGCTTCATATTTGACCACCAGAATCTCTGACGAATGTCTTGGTACATCTTGGGGCTACCGGGATGAATAGATAAAGGCGTATCAGGAGCTTCTTTCATAACCTCCTTAGTCATATCTAGGTTGTCTTTTGAAGGAACCACTAGGCGACCTTTGAAGAACAAAGCGCCAGCATTATCAACAGTGAAGAATGACGGCCTTCCTTCTGCGAGGTAGCGTTTAATCTTCTCAACTTGAGAGTCATATCCCTGAATTCTCTTGATGGAATCCAAGAGATCTGGTTCGACAACCAGGGTATTGAGGGAACCCTGGGGAGTAACACGGAGGTTCATCTTGCGAAACTCCTTAGGAGGGGGAGTGAGTGCACCCGGAGGAACAATATGGAGGTTCAGCTTTCTGAATTCTTCAACAAGTGAGGGATGAACTTTGCGAACCTCGAGATGGTTGCAATATGACTTGCGGCTCAAAGCATCAGCCATTACATTAGCCTTACCCGGTGTATAAGAAATGCCCATGTCAAAGTCTGCTACGATCTCCATCCATCTCTGCTGACGGAGGTTCAGGTCTGGCTGGGTAAACAGGTACTTCAGACTTTGGTGGTTGGTGAAGATCTCGCAACAATTACCAAGAAGGTAATGTCGCCACTGTTGCAGTGCATGTATAACGGCAGCAAGCTCGAGGTCGTGAACTGGGTAGTTTTCTTCGTGAGGGCGCTGTTGACGAGAGGCATACACAATCACTCTGCGCTCTTGCATTAGGACACAACCTAATCCTTGTCGTGAAGCATCGCAGTAAATGACGAAATCCTTCTTAGTATCGGGAGGAGCAAGCACTGGGGCAGAAGTCAGCTTGTCTTTGAGTGCTTGGAAACTTTCCTGACACTTTTCTGTCCGTTCGAACTTGACGCCCTTGTGGAGCAGACCAGTCAGGGGCTTGGCGATCTTGGAGAAGTTCTCGACAAATCGACGGCAATAGCTGGCGAGTCCGAGAAAACTTCTGACTTGTTTGACATTCTTCGGAAGAGTCCAATCGAGAATAGCCTGAACTCGTTTGGGGTTGACGGCAATACCATCCTTGTAGATGACATGCCCAAGGTAGGTCACTTCGGGAAGCTAGAATTCACACTTGGAATATTTGGCATATAGTTGATGTTCTCGAAGCTTTTCCAGAACAAGACGCAGATATTCAGCATGTTCTTCTTTGTTCTTGGAGTACACAAAGATATCATCCAGATGGACCACGACAAACTTGTCGAGGTATTCCATGAAGATATAGTTCATCAGACGAGAGAATGTTGCTGGAGCATTGGTCAAGCCGAAGGACATGACGGTGTACTCGTATGAACCATAGCGAGTAACGAAGGCGGTCTTGGGAGTATCTTCTTCACGAACCCGGATCTGGTGGTAACCCAACCTCAAATCAAGTTTAGAGAATACTGAGGAGCCAACAAGTTGATCATATAAATCGTTGATTCTGGGAAGCGGATACTTGTTCTGAATTGTTGCCTGGTTGATAGGTCGGTAATCTTGGACCAAACGATTAGTTCCATCCTTCTTCTTGACAAAGAGAGAAGGCGCTCCCTAGGCAGAGGAACTTGGACAGATAAAACCCTGATGAAGTGAAGTGTCGATTTCCTCCTTGAGCTCAAGGAGTTCATGCGGCGGCATCTTGTAGGGTCGCTTGGCAATAGGAGTTGTGCCCGGTTTCAAGTCTATGACGAATTCGACAGCTCTAGCAGGGGGTATTCCTGGAAGTTCTTCTAGAAAGACATCTTCAAATTCACGAACGACTGGAATGTTCTCTATTCCCTCAAGAGGTGAAGCATTCAATGCATTCAGAACATATATCTGATTATCGGCATCCTGAGCTGCTCGGGCTGAGTATTGGACTGTCTGGCCAGAAGGGTGAGTGAGGTGGACTGTCTTGGTAGCACATTCAATCAAAGCATTATGGGTTGTCAACCAATCCATACCAAGAATGATGTCTATGTTGGAAGGTCCGAGTACAATGAAAGAAGCCGGAAAAAGTAGACCTCCAATCTCGATTTGGTTGCTAGGGCATAACATTGTGGTTTGCCACTTGGATCCCGGAGATTGAATCGCTAAAGGAGTGGGCAAATTTTCCATATCTAACCCATGCAACTTAGCAAATTGTTGGGACACAAAAGCATGTGATGCTCCTGAATCAAAGAGAACAGAAGCTGGCACTGAATTAACATGAAGGGTACCCATCACGATTTTTGGGGACTCACGAGCTTCTTCAATCTTGACATGGGTGACTTGACCACAACTCATGGCAGGCGTCCTGGCACTACCTCTTCTGGAATGACGGTTTCGACTGCTCTTCTTACAACCAACAGGAAGACATGATGCATTCTGCAGCTGACCCTGGTGACAATCGAGGGTAGGGTGTCCTGACTGTCCACCCTGAATCATTAGTTGTCTCGGCGGCGGAGGTAGACGAGGTGCAACATAAGACGACCTTGGTGTTGGAGCAGGTCGATGTTGAACATTGTGTGGGATCCAGACTCGACGTTTCTGAGCAGGCTGACTCGAGGATGAGCCAACATCTCGAGTACGCTTGAGCGATTCCTGGTACTCGGTCAGACCAGTTTCAGCTTAGAAAGCTTGGCTGACAAGCATCGCAAAGTCTGAGCAATCATGAGCAACTAGTGCGAGCTTTATATCGGGATGCAGTCCTTCACGGAATTTCTCCTGCATGCGAGCGTCAGTGCAGACGTCATCCGCAGCATAGCGAGATAATTCAAGGAATTTCCTCTGATATTCATCCATAGTCATTGTGCCTTGTGAGAGTTTGCGAAACTCCTTCTTCTTCTGGTCCATCATAGCTTGGGGAATGTGTCGTGCACGGAAGGCTAACTGAAATTCCTGCCAAGTGGTTACAGTCTCTGCAGGCAGCATACCCCTGTGGCTTTCCCACCATTGAGCAGCTGGACCCTTCAATTGAAATGTCGCAAAGGTGACATAACTGGCAGGGGCAACATTAGCTGACTCCATCTCAAACATGATGTCACAAATCCAATCATCAGCATCCATAGGATTGGTGGAGTTGCGGAAAATGGACGGGTTGAGGCGCACAAATTTTGGTAGTGTTATTGGAGCAAGTTGTTGATGAGCATTCTGGTTCGGGAACTGGGCCATTACCCCCGTCATAAACTGACGATTCAGCTCAAACTGTTGCATCATTGCGGCAATATAGGGTGGTGGTGGAGGATCATCAGCCATCCTGCTAAAAACACCAGGGAGCGGTTTTAACAAGAGGTTGGAGCAGGTGTATGGAGACATCCATGATGTAACTTGAACATGAGCAAAGGCACATATGTACAAATCAGTAGTCATTAAAGACATACATATACATATACAGAGCCATTTACACGTTGTTAGCATGAGTTCGGAAAAGAGAATCATCCTAGACATACTAGGCGGCACGCTTGCACGCGATGGAGGGATACAACAACGGGACATAGCAAAGGCTACATCAACGTCGGAGAAAACCACTAGAGCGAGGAATCTGCAGGGGACAACGCAGGGTGCCCTCGATAAAAGTATCTTACGGTCTGTGAACAATGTGAAGCAGATCCTGGCCCTTAATTCAAGAAGGGCATAATACAAATCTCCGAATGGATGTGATCATGAGAACCTAGGATAGAGTTAGCAAAATCATTTAACCCGAGTAGAAGAGAGATCAGAGTCCCAGAGTATAGACGAGGAGTAAAAGATCCTAATACCACCCAATGGCAACGTGGGCACGTAAGCCACACAACCATGTTAGTAAAACCGCTTTTCATTGACTAGACTCAACTTCGGCCAAGGAGTTTGTTGAGGATATAGACCTTAGAGTCACCCGCCAGGAGGGGCCGGGTTACTCGTGGGGTTGTTGCCAGAAGCCCGGAGCCAAGTTTCAAAATAATGGGCCGGAGATGGGCTGAGACCCGGATATGGCTTAAAGCTCGTAGTTATCATCGTTGTTATAGTAGACTTGTAGTGTAAGGCAAGTATTGTTTAGAGTCCGAGCCGGACGCTCTTATGAGCCGGCCGGGACTCTAACGGCTGCTGGGCGTCAGCCTCCCTATATAAAGGGAGGACCCGGCAGCGGTTCAAGGGCGACAACAATCTCATCGAGAACCGGGCATAGCTGTTTAGCTCCCTGGCGATTGTAACCCTAATCAATAACACCTCGAACTGGACGTAGGCTTTTACCTTCACCGTAAGGGGCCGAACCAGTATAAACCCTCGTGTTGCTTGTCCCACATAACCCCTTCAAGCTTCCTAGTCGCGATGGCTCCACGACTAAGTCCTAGCTTAAGGACATCTGCCGTGACAATTCCACGACAGTTGGCGCCCACCGTGGGGCCAGCGCACGGTGGATTTGAGTTCTTGAAGGGCAGCTTCGAAGGGCTCAAGGGATACGCCGTAGGCCGGATGACCAAGAGTCGTCGCGGCAAGCTCTACATCGACGACGAGGACTGGGGCCCCGACGCCGGCTCAGTTGAGTACGGGTACCGGGTCCCCTTTGGCGGAATTCATGTCTTCATTGGCAAGGTTGGTGAGCCGGGCCCCGAGCCGGATCTCTGCGCCGATCTCATCGAAACGGCTCAGCGCGCACGACCCGCTCGGGCCCGGCCTGCCTTAAGGTGCGCTTTTGTGGGATGTATCCATGGAGGGCCCTCTGATCCTTCCGGGTCTCGTGATGAGGCGGCCGCCGGCTCTGACGGTGAGTCGGCCATCGATGAGTCAAACTCGTTGTACCAACTTCAAGATGGTAGGCTCATGGGTTGTTCCGATGGCGACAGCATTCCGGACCTTTTTGAGCCGCCAAGTCAGGTTGGAGTTTTTATGGCCGGTACGCAGCCTATTCAGAACCCCGCTGCTGGAGCGGGAAACCCGGTGCCTTCTCCGGCTCAGGTGTTGATGGATCTCACGGACAAGATGACGGCCCTGTTAACTGCCACGGTCGACCCGGCGGATCAAGCTCAGCATGATGCGGAGGTGGCGCAATTAAAATTAGATCTGATAAAGGCTAAAGAGGATCTTGCAGCGGAGGGAATCAGGCTGGCTGCGGAGCGGGCGGCTCTCGATGCCCAGACTCGGCTAATTCAGGCGCAGTCCTTCCAACTCACGATCGACCAGAACGCGGCCAATGAGGTCATGAGAAGGAGACATCAGAAGGCCCAGTCTCGACTCCCGCCGGTCTACGATCCACGCAATCTCTTCAACACGCCGGGTGCAGGATCCAGCAACCCGCCAGGGGTCATAGCACCCGGGTCTGGACCCCTTATTCAGCCACGAGTGATGGGGCCTCCCCAGGTGCCCCCTGCCCCGCCTCAGTATGTGCCAATACCCCCGGGTCATTATGATAACCCGCTAGAGAACATGGTGGCTGCGGCAGCACGGCTGGCGGCTCTCCCCGTTGACGGCGATTCTCCGGCGGCCATCGAAACCCGCCGGGTCAGAGAACTCCTGCAGACGGCACTAGCACAGCAAGAGGCGTACTCCTACAGCCGGGACAGGATCCACTCAACCCCTCGTCCAGGCCAGAGCCCGAGTTACAGCCGGCACATGGTCTCAGCGACCGGCTCGAGTAATGTCCGACGCCACGACCCGCCCCCTGGTCATGGCCCGGCTCATAACGGAGCCTTCTATGCAACAACCCAAGCACGGCAAGAGGCGGAGCAGGCGCCTCAATTGACGGCTTATCAGACCCCCCGGCTTATCCGACGACGCCCGCTGATGTGGGAATTTCTACCAGGACCGGGGGAGTCCCTTGTTTGGTACCAGCCATCCGTAATGAACGTCTACCTAAGGATTTCAAGGGCCCTAGGAAGGTGCCTAACTATACAGCAGACTTACAGCCTACAGCCTGGATTGAGAGTTATGAGATGGCTATGGAATTGCTGGAGGTCAGTGAGGCGGCCATGGCCAAATATTTCACCATGATGTTAGATGGAACTGCCCGCACATGGTTGAAAGGGTTACCGCCGAACTCCATTGGGTCTTGGGCTGAGCTGAAAGCCCGGTTCATTCAAAACTTCAAAGATACCTGCAGGCAGTCTATGTCAATTGTGGATTTGACTAACTGTAAGCAGCAGGAGGGTGAGTCCACGACCCATTGGGTTCGCCGGGTCAAGGAGATCATACATTCATCAGATAAGATGGATGCCGGCTCTGCAGTCTTAATGTTGGAACAGAACTGTCGCTTTGTGCCTCTTAAGATGAAGCTTGGGCGGCTCAAGCGCGACTGCACCGACATGGGTACCCTAATGGCGGCTCTTGTCAAGTACGCCGATTCCGATGGTACCAAGGATCCCCCTTCAGACGATGAAAGGGCAGGGAAGGGAAAGAAGAACGGCAAGGGTCCCCAGTTTAACCCGGGGAACCAAGGAGGAGGCAAGCGTAAGGCCGATGGCAGCCTAGAGTTTGTAGCCAACACCAACTCTCAAGGTAATAACCAGCGACGCTAGGGGAGGCCCCCTGCCCGAGGCGGCGGGTCAGGACCTTCTCTGGAGCAGCTGTTGAACGAACCCTGTCCGAGACACGGCTCTAGAGAGAAGCCAGCGACTCATCTGTGGAAGGATTGTGCTATCATGAAGGCCTTTAAAAACTACAATGGTCCGGGCGGCGGCTCAGGCGCCGGCGGCTTTCATGGCCAGGGCGGTGGTTCAAATTCCGGTCCTCAGAACGGCCAAGGGGGCTTTAATCAACAGTCTGGTCAGGGTCATCAACAGCAGCAGGGGGTTATCAGACCAACCCGAAGCAGCTTAGCGGTGGACAGTATCACGTGTTCACAACTAGTTTGTGCAAACGAGACGAGAAGCTTCACAAGAGGGCTGTTAATGCTGTGGAGCCGGCGGTTCCACGCTACTTACGGTGGTCTGAGCAGCCCATAGTGTGGAGTAGGGAGGATCACCCCCCCGGGTGGATAACCCGGGCCACCTGGCCTTAGTGGTGGCTCCTCAGGTGGGAGGCTATAAGTTCACAAAGGTACTCATGGATGGAGGCAGCAGCATCAACATCCTCTATTATGAGACTTTCCGTCGTATGGGGCTAGTCGATAAAAACCTCAGCCAGTCAAACACTATCTTCCATGGTGTGGTACCCGGTAAGTCGGCTTATCCAGTCGGCAAGATCGAGCTGGAGGTGGCTTTTGGCGATGAGAACAACTACAGGGTGGAGAAGTTGACCTTTGAGGTGGTCAAGATAAGAAGTCCATACCACGCTATATTTGGACGGCTGGCTTATGCCAAGTTCATGGCACGGCCGTGTTATGTGTACTTACAGCTCAAGATGCCGGGTCACAACGGGAACATTACGGTTCACGGTAGCCGGAAAGTGGCTCTGGAGTGTGAGGAAGGTGACGCAGCTTATGCAGAGTCTGTTTGTGCCACAGAAGAGTTGAAATTTTATAAAGACAATGTTGACCCAACAGATATGACCTCTCTGAAAAAGCCAACCACAGAGAATGAACCAGCAATGAAATTTAAATCAGCTGATGAGACTAAGCTTGTTGATTTTGTTCCAGGTGACTCGTCTCAGCAGTTTAGCATCAGTGCAAATCTGGACCCGAAATAGGAAAGCGCACTCATCGAGTTCATCCGTGAGAATAGGGACATCTTCGCGTGGAAACCTTCTGACATGCTAGGTGTACCTAGAGAACTCGCTGAGCACACTCTCAATATTGATCCAAAATTTAAGCCGGTCAGACAGTTCCTTCGACGGTTTAACGAAGAGAGGCGGAAAGCTATCGGTGAAGAAGTGGCCTGGCTCTTGGCGGCTGGGTTCATTGTTGAGGTTTTTCACCCGGAGTGGTTGGCTAACCCGGTGCTTGTACTCAAGAAGAACGGCACCTGGCGGATGTGTGTGGACTACACGGATTTGAACAAGGCGTGTCCGGCTGATCCTTTTGCTCTCCCCCGTATTGATCAAATCATTGATGCTACGGCAGGTTGTGCACGCTTAAGTTTCTTGGATGCCTATTCCGGGTATCATCAGATTAAGATGGCAGTTAAGGACCAGGAGAAGACGGCGTTCATCACTCCCTTTTGAGCCTTCTGCTATGTGTCTATGCCTTTTGGACTCAAGTGTGCACAGGCGACTTACCAGCGTTGTGTGCAGAATTGTCTTCACAAACAGATCGGGCGCCATGTTCACGCCTACGTGGATGATATTGTGGTTAAATCCATCAAGGAGGAAACCCTGATAGATGATTTAAGGGAAACCTCCGATAATCTCCGGGTCTATAAGATGATGCTTAATCCGGCCAAGTGTGTTTTTGGTGTTCCTGCAGGCAAACTATTGGGCTTCTTGGTTTCTGACAGAGGCATTGAGGCTAACCCGGAGAAGATCAAGGCCATCACTTCCCTGGCTAAGCCGGCGTGTGTAAATGACGTTCAGCGTTTGGCAGGTCGCATCGCGGCTTTAAGCCGGTTTATAAGCCGTTTGGGTGAGAAGGCTATGCCCTTATATCAGTTGATGAAGAAAACTGACAACTTTGTCTGGGATGATGCAGCTAATACTGCTTTTGAGGATTTGAAAAAGCAACTGGCAGAGCCCCCCGTCCTTAATGCTCCGATTGATAAGGAGCCCTTGCTACTATATGTAGCGGCAAATGCACGAGCTGTCAGCGCGGCTATTGTTGTGGAGCGCAAGGAGGCGGGTAAGGAGCATCCGGTTCAGCGGCCGGTTTATTATGTCAGCGAGGTGCTCATTGAGTCCAAGCAGCGGTACCCGCATTGGCAGAAGCTCGTATACGGTGTGTTCATGGCGAGCCGAAAACTCAAACATTATTTTCATGGTCATCCCATCACTGTGGTCAGTTCTGCCCCCTTGGTGATATTATCCAGAACAAAGAGGCTACAGGGAGAATTGCTAAGTGGGCTATAGAACTTGGACCTCATGGCCTCAAATATGTGCCACGCACTGCTGTTAAATCTCAGGCTTTGGTAGATTTCATCAATGATTGGACGGAGTCTCAAGTGCCTGAACAAAAGCCGGATAACACTTATTGGACTATCCACTTCGACGGGTCCAGACAGTTGGAGGGCTCGGGGGCTGGTGTTGTATTGGCTTCCCCAAAAGGTGACAAGTTCCATTATGTGCTACGGTTGATGTTTCCTTGCACTAACAATGCGGCTGAATACGAAGCTTTGCTCCACGGTCTTCGGGTGGCTAAGGAGATGAGCTTAAGCCGGGTAAGATGCTTTGGGGACTCAGATTTGGTGGCTCAACAAGTGTCGGGCACCTGGGATTCTAAGGATCCTCTAATGGCGGCTTATCGCCGCGAGGTTGATGCCATTGCTGGGCACTTCCAGGGATACCAAGTGGAGCATATTGATCGCAGGAGGAACGAGGCGGCTGATGCGTTAAGCCGGCTAGGCTCTCAGCGAAAGCCGGTGCCGCCTAATACTTTCCTGGATGTCCTGTATAACCCTTCGGTCAAGTTGCCTACAGAGGAGGACTTGGCTATCCCTGACCCGGAGGCACGACTGGTGGCGGCTCTTCATGTCATACCAGACTGGACAATGCCATATCTGGCTTATATAACCCGGGGAGAGTTGCCTGAGGATGAAACTCTGGCCAGGAAAGTAACCCGGCGGGCTAAGTCCATGGTTGTCATTGATGGCGAGTTGCATCATCGCAGTGTTTCAGGGGCGTTTCAGCGTTGTATCTCCCCTGAGGAAGGTCAAGAGATCTTGCGCGAGATCCATGAAGGGGATTGTGGCCATCATGCCGGTTCAAAATCTCTTGTAGCCAAGGCTTTCCGTCATGGTTTTTATTGGCTGACGGCTCACGCTGATGCAGAGGACTTGGTCAGTAAATGTGATGGTTGCCAAAGGTTCTCACGACGGGCTCATGTGCCGGCTCAGGAGTTGAGGATGATCCCAATCACTTGGCCCTTTGCGGTCTGGGGGCTTGATATGGTTGGGCCTTTTAAACGATCCAAGGATAAGAAGACCCACCTCTTGGTGGCAGTTGACAAATTCACAAAGTGGGTGGAGGCTGAGCCAGTTAGCAAGTGCGATGCAGCCACGACGGTTCAATTTATGAAAAAGGTGATTTTCCGCTTCGGCTTTCCGCACAGCATCATAACTAACAATGGCACCAATTTATCCAAGGGCGCTATGGAAGAATTTTGTCAACGGGAGCATATCCGACTTGATGTTTCCTCAGTGGCTCACCCCCAATCCAATGGTCAAGCTGAGAGAGCTAACCAGGAGATTCTGATGGGCATCAAACCCCGGCTTTTGGTCCCTTTGCAACGGACGCCGGGTTGTTGGGTGGAGGAGCTGCCCTCCGTCTTATGGAGCATCAACACTACTCCTAACAGGTCTACTGGCTTCACGCCTTTCTTCATGGTTTATGGAGCAGAAGCAGTCCTCCCCAGCGACATCCGTCACGATTCGCCTCGTGTGGCGGCTTATGTTGAGACGGATAATGAACAGGCGCGCCAAGATGCTCTGGATTTGTTGGACGAACAGCGTGATGTGGCAGCAGCCCGTTCAACGATTTACCAACAAGACCTGCGCCGTTATCACAGCCGCCGGGTCAAGTCCCGGGTCTTCCAGGAAGGAGACCTTGTGCTCCGGCTCATCCAGGATCAAACAGATGCACACAAGTTATCCCCACCCTGGGAAGGGCCCTTTGTGGTCAGTAAGAACTTGCACAACGGGTCATATTACCTCATTGATATTCGGGAACATAAAGATCCGCGTAAGTCTGAGGAGGAGACCCGTCGGCCGTGGAACATAGCTCAGCTTCGGCCTTACTACACTTGAGCTACCGGCTCTCGTGGTGTACATATTTATCTCAGACATGTATATATTATGATAAGCAATAAAGCGGGACCTCTGTCCTTTTTTCTCCTCCAATTATGTGTGTGTCATTTTTTACATACTAATTTGAAAGGAGGATCCGGCTTATGATCGTATTCGAGTCTAGCCGTAAGCAGTAAAGTCACTTGGGGGCTTCCTGTTCAAACATGGGTCGTATTCGAACCAAAGAGAACATAGCTATTGATACCCATTTGATTGGCAAAGTGCCGAGCTCATTGGGAGGTTGCCTTTGGTCATATTTGAATCATAGTGTCACCCCTCTGAGAACCGACGTGGATCATATTCGAATCAGCGTCGTTAAACAATTTTCAGAGTCACTTGGGGGCTTCCTGTTCAAACATGGGTCGTATTCGAACCAAAGAGAACATAGCTGTCGATACCCTTTTGATTGGCATCGCCACACCCACTGGGGGCTATATGATCGCATCCGAATCTTAGCTTAACCTCTTTGGACCGGGTTTCTGGTCGTATTCGAACCGGACGCCCCAAGTTTTTTATACTTTATCACAAGTTTACTCTGCTCATGTCAAAGTATGTACTGCCGGGTCTCTCTTGCCGGCTTATATTTGGTTTATCTTGTTAAGTTGAACATCATGGATGTCATCAAGACAGGTAAATTCGAGTTCAGGTACCAACCAGGCTACCCGGGTTATTTAAACCGGGAGTATGCTTACAGGCTGTTAAGTGTGTTATCGCAGCTATGTTCAGAGTATAGTTAATGACCAATCTTTTTGGTTCGTATTCCGGGTTATCCATTTCAAACACCTGCTTTTCAAGGCGGTAAGCCGCCTTGAGACTTGTGATTTGCCTTTCTATGCAGATACTTGAAGGTACTTTTTAAGGTTGAGAAGGACAAAGGGATAATCATGACCCGGAGGAGCATTAAAAGAATAACTTCAAGGAGTTTCAGCATTCATTACGTGCACGATGGCACGGCAGAGATAAATTGTTGCACTTATTCTATTACAAGAATTCTTCAAAGTTTCAAGGGTGGAGCGTTGTTCGGTGAACCGCCAGCCGCTTTATGATGCCTGCTGAGTCGAAGTCCCCGGCTCGTCTTCTGCTCCAGCTGATCCCAAGACCTCGAAGGTTGACGACTTCCAGTTGATGCCGCTGAGAGCTTCGAATTGGGCTTCTTCGTCAATTAACCCGGCCGGGTCAATCTCGGGGGCGAAGGTGTGTTGGCGAGCCGGAGGAATCAGACTAAGAGCCTCATAGCGAGGGGTTGGAATCCTCTGATTCTCCGCGTTGTACCCCGGCTGATACTTGGTTAAGTCGGTGTCGTTCCCGATGATGGTGGCCACCGGGCGTACAGCCTTCACACATGCCGCGAAGTGCTTCTGGTCGAAGGCGGAGCCGTCTTCCTTCAGGCTGGGGTAACCCAGGGCGATGTCTGCCGGGTCTAGCTCTGGCAGGAATGCTTTCGCCCGGCTCAGTGCGGCAATTGCTCCGGATCTTGCGGAGGCCCGGCGTAGCTCCTGGATCCGCTGTGGCAGAACTGCGAGCCGGCGCAGGACTTCAGCCAGATGGGTTGGCACCTCGTTGGAGAGGGCTACCACAGCTAAGGCGCGCTGTGACCCAGTGTAGAGTTGTTCCACCAGGGTGTACACGGCCTTTAGCTTGGTGACCACGCTCTGGTTGAGGTTGGCACTCCTAGGACCTGTTTAATAAAGGTCAGACAAGCCGGTGACAAGGATGAATCATAACATGTACAGACTTGATGAAAGCCGGTGAGGCGACTTACCGAAGATAGCAGCCACCATTTGGGAAACCTGGCGCTTTAGGCCGGAGAGCTCAGCGGTCTTCTCAGTGAGGGCCTTCTCCGCCTGTTCTGCCTGGGTCACCAGTGCGGCTTTCTCCTCAGCCCAGGCTTTCCGCTCAGCGTCGAATTCAGTCTTCAGTTTCTCCTGAGCGGCGATGCTGGAGTCAAACTTGGCGTTCGCCTTCCGGGTCTCTATCTCTTGTGTCTTTAGCCGGCTCTTGAGGTCCGCCAGGTCCGACTCAAATTTCTTGCCAGCAGCCTGCATATATTTCCGGGTTATTAATAGTCATTATATAAGTCCCAAGCACTTTCCAAGCAAAGACACTTGGCACTTGGGGGCTAATGCATATTGAACGTCTCTATCTATGTACTGCCGGTTCAGTTAAGTAAGCCGGAATCTAAGTCTACAACATATTCAAGTATAAGTTATAGACTTGGGGGCTAGCATGACAAGGATCACTATGCAGAAAGTAAGAAGACAGCAGAAGGTTACCTCAGATTTTTGTTGGATCTGGTTGACCATGGCGATCTCGGCGTCCCGGCTCTTGTGAACTTGGCTGATGTAGCCTGAGACGAGCTCTCCAATGCTTAAATCTGTGTAGCTGGAGAGATCCAGATTCACCCGGTGGGGTTGCAGCAACTCCCCCTTCGCGGAGCATTTGGCCAGCGCGGTCGGCGTCCCCGGCTCAACATACTCCGTCCGGGTAATTACCACGTCCGGGTCGTTAGCTGGTGGGGCTGAGCCGGAGGCCTCCGGGTTAGCCGATGCTTCGGTCGTTGTCTTGGTGGTCGGGGCAGGGGCTTCAGGCGCTGTGTCCATGGGAATGGTGGCTTCAGGGGCGGAGGCGGCTCTTGAGCCGTCGTCTCCGGCTCAGGCAAGTCTGGCACTCCGGCTGACCTGGTCTTCTTTGCTCTTTTGGTGAGCTTTGCCTGGGCACTGAAAAGACAGAAGTGTTAGGTATACAAAGAGTAAGTACAGACAGATAATGTAAGGAGCTTGTTATTACCCGGGTGCAGTTTTGAAGGCCGGCAGACATGACTGCATGGAGTCACCCGAAGAGGGGGAGGTCTCCTGGTAATTGGAGTCAGAAGAGTTGAGTGGCTGACGGATGACACCCGCCAACGGATGAAAAGGGTACAGGTGAGAAAAAACCTCTGTACGACGCTTCCTTGTTGCGACGGGTAACCCGGCGGAGAGGTCGGCGTCCTTGCGGGCCCGGGTGTGACGCCGGCTTTCATGGACCTGTTGCTTCAAAAGAAATTGAGGTCTTGATGAGCTAATGGATGAGAAAAGCTTACTTTCCGGGTTACTCTTCGGACTTTCAGTTGCGGCAAAGGCTCCGAGTCGGAGGAAAGTGATGTTACCTCTTCAATCACCGGGTTACTGGCGCCGGTGTCATCCTGTCAATAAGCAAAATGTTGATAAGGCAGACAGTAGCAAACAACAAATATGGCAGGAGTTTAAAGGTTTGAGAGTTACCTCTGACTCGGAGCTGTCGCTTAATTGCAGCAGCTCCGAAGCAGTGGGTCTGCTTCCCTTTTTGCGAGGGGCGGCTTTCTTCGCCTTCCTCGCCTTCTTCGCCGCCTCATGGTCATATTTGACCCGCCAGAATTTGTCATCAGCCTGAGAAATACAGTAATAAACTCTTAAAAAGGTTCAGAGCAAGGTGACATGTAAAAAAAAGTGGAAAGGTTAAACTCAGCGGCTTACCACTGGGGCTGGATTGGTCTTGCAGAACGGGGCTAGCCCGGTTCTTCCACAGTCTGCCAGGCTCTCGTTTAACAGAGCCTTGGTCTCTTCTTCAGCAACGTCTTCTGGAAGATCATTGCGACTGTGCCTCTGCGGGTCATCCTTTCGCCCGGTGTACTCACACATTAAGCCGGGGCGGCGGCTCAATGGGATCACCCGCCATGAGATCCAGACCCGGACTAGATCAATTCCGTTCAGACCGTTGCCTAGCAGGGCCTTGATCTTGTTGATCGTTGGAAGCAGGGGCTGGCGTTCCGCGGCAGTCAGTTTGTCGGATAATGGATGAGTCGGCTCCAGGCGCGTTGGGCGAAAACTGGGCAGCGGGCTCTCATCATCCGGGGACGTGTCTTGGCAGTAGAACCAAGTCATGTTCCAGTCCTTGGGGTGACTTGGCGGCTCTGCGTAAGGGAATAGACAGTCCCTGCGCCGTTGGATGGAGATGCCGCCTAACTCTAGACTTGGACCGTTTGCGCACTCATTTTGGCGGTTCAAATAAAACAGCTCTCTGAAGAGCAGCAGACTCGGCTCTTCTCCAAGATATACTTCACAAAAAACTTGGAAGTTGCAGATGTTGGATATGGAATTGGGTCCTATATCCTGAGGCCGAAGGTCAAAGAAGTTGAGCACATCCCGGAAGAATTTTGAGCCGGGCGGTGCGAAGCCTCGGCTCATATGGTCCGCAAAGATCACTACCTCCCCGTCCCTCGGCTGTGGTCTTTCTTCTGACGGGTCAGGGGCACGGTAGGACATCACTTCCTTCTTGGGAAAATATCCGGACTTAACAAAGTTGGCCAGGGTCTCATCAGTGACGTTGGATCTCATCCAGTTGCAAGTGATGGGAGCCTTGGGAGGCATGGTGACGGTTGGTGGTCTATGAGGAAGAGAAAAGTGTCCGGGTTAATTATAAGCCGGGGATTATCATTCAAACTACAGTGACGGCTTATGAAGGGGACTAATGATATATATTGATACGGTGAGTTATCTAAGCCGTCGGGGCTTTCAGGATAAGTTGGTCATCTACGGCTTACTGCAGTTAAGTCGGAGGATTCTACAGAGCATGGTTCTCTTTAAACCGGAAAGTTCTACGGCGCGTGTTTTCTTAAGTCGGAAGTATAAGCCACCAAGATTCAAGGGCTGCAGTTTTTACTAAGTGTGGTAAAACAGATTTCACATATGGCAGTAACTTTTTCGGATCAAAAAACAGAGGCAGGAGAAGTTCTTGAGGTTGAACACAGTTCTTATGCAGTAAAAAGAGGGTTTTTTGCAGATGAAATGGGTCTCAAACATTTGCCGCAGTGGTTCTATGCGAGGTTAAGGATCAACCAACTACAGTGGCAACAAGAACTACCGAGTTTGTGGGCAATGCTGACGAACATGAAGAACTAAAGGAACCATACCGCAAATCTGTTCTAGCAAGGCAGAGAAGACTCACCGGAGTTGAGGACGAGAGGAGGTCGCCGCCGTTATCTGGTCCGAGTCAGGGTGATGCAGGGGCCGGGTTGATGAAGATCAGGAGCGCGACGGCTGCGGCAGTGGCGGAGCTCGGGCAGAGAAGCGACAGCGCGAGGAGGAAGAAGGAGAGTGTGAGAAGTGAGCGTTGGGCCGGCCTATTTATAAAGCAGGGTCATAAGTGGGCGCGAGATTCAAGGAGGCCACGGCGTGGTTATCTCCCCCTCACGGCGCCTCGATTTTCGGAACGACAGTAAAAGCAAAGATCCGTTGCGGATCTGGCGGAGTAAAAAACGGGCTTAATGGAGGATGACGTCACGGCGGATTATTCGGAGTCCAGAGGATGACGTCACTCCAGGTTATGGCCTTCACACGAATGGTAAGCCGGAGATTTTTCTGTCTGCAGAGTTGAAGATTGACACGAGCCGGCTCAAATCAATCTGGGGCCTAATGTTGAGGATATAGACCTTAGAGTCACCCGCCAGGAGGGGCCGGGTTACTCGTGGGGTCGTTGCCAGAAGCCCGGAGCCAAGTTTCAAAATAATGGGCCGGAGATGGGCTGAGACCCGGATATGGCTTAAAGCTCGTAGTTATCATCGTTGTTATAGTAGACTTGTAGTGTAAGGCAAGTATTGTTTAGAGTCCGAGCCGGACGCTCTTATGAGCCGGCCGGGACTCTAAGGGCTGCTGGGCGTCAGCCTCCCTATATAAAGGGAGGACCCGGTAGCGGTTCAAGGGCGACAACAATCTCATCGAGAACCGGGCATAGCTGTTTAGCTCCCTGGCGATTGTAACCCTAATCAATAACACCTCGAACTGGACGTAGGCTTTTACCTTCACCGTAAGGGGCCGAACCAGTATAAACCCTCGTGTTCCTTGTCCCACATAACCCCTTCAAGCTTCCTAGTCGCGATGGCTCCACGACTAAGTCCTAGCTTATGGACATCTGCCGTGACAATTCCACGACAGAGTTGGAAAGGGGATTCCTACAGGCAATCGGCTCTGATACCAACTTGTGACGCCCCCGATTCAACCGTACGCTAATCATACACGCAAACGTGTACGATCAAGATCAGGCACTCACGGGAAGATATCACAACACAACTCTAGACACAAATAAAATAATACAAGCTTCGTATTACAAGCCAGGGGCCTCGAGGACTCGAATACAAGCTTGATACACAAGCGTCAGCGGAAGCAACAATATCTGAGTACAGACATAAGTTAGACAAGACTGCCTTAAGAAGGCAAGCACAAAAGAAGCAACGATCGAAGAGGCAAGGCCTCCTGCCTGGGACCTCCTAACTACTCCTGGTCTTCGGTGGCCTCCATGTAGTAGTATCCATCGGTGGTGGCATCTGGCTCCAGGGATCCACCATCTGGTTGCAACAACCAGAAAGAAGAAAGAAGGGGAAAAGGGGAAGCAAAGCAACCGTGAGTACTCATCCAAAGTACTCGCAAGCATCAAATCTATACTAAGTATGCATTGGTATCAAATGGAAGGGCTGTATCTGTGGACTGAACTGCAGAATGCCAGAATAGAGGGGAAGGCCTAGCCTATCAAAGACTAGCATCTTCAAGCAGCTCCAAGCATCTTGCAGCATGTAGAAGAGTAAAGAATAGCAGTTTATAATTATCAAACATGTTGTAGCAATAACTGCCCAGAGATCCCTCCTCGACACCCTGCGAGAAAGCAATCTTGGAGCCACATAACTTAAGTATCCATTTCTAGTTGTATTAGATCAAGATATAAGACTGAACGTCCATTACCGTGGACACGACTATTAATAGTTAATCTTCCCTACAGGGGTGCACCACGTTTTCCAACACGCTTGATTACTCTGGCCGGACACACTTTTCTGGGTCAATGCCCGGCCTCGGAAAATCAACACGGCATAGCCCTACCTAGGCTCAGCAGAGAGGTCCCCGCCGGTCTACATCCTAAGCACTCCGGGGTCTGGGCCCATCGCGTGGTGGTTAGTGCGTAAAGGCCAAAGGCCAACTCAGAACAAATACCCAAACCATAATGTATTATTAGCTTGCGGAGACGAGCAGAGACTCACAATAATGTGACCTCGTCGCCCCGTCTCGAGGAAATACGGCAAGGGCAAGCCCAGCCCACTCGAGGGCTGCCTGACTTCCCGACCGTGCCTCGTAACCATCTTGCGGGTGCTCTCCGGGCCCGCCCGACTTTCCCAAAGGTCTCAAGTAATGTCAAGGTATCCGTGTGTCGAAACATCAAGGAGAAAACCCAAGGAATCACCCTCGGAGGATTCCACTCAATGTAATCATCAAGGTGAACGTAAGAGGGACCACCCTCGAGGTTCACACTTGAGGTGTTGAACAACAGAGCCGTATCGGGAATGGTGAAAGAGGAAATCACCCTCGATGACCATGACTAAATAGCTACACTACAGAATTATCATCAGGAGTGCGTTATGAGGGATCACCCTCGGCACTCGATAGTAGCTCTACAGAGTCAAGCAACAAAAGGGGCGTGATGTGATGTGAGGGGTCGGGCTCTGGTCGTTGATCACGTTGATCGAGTCATCGATGATGAAGCAGGGGCAACAAGGACAAGGTGGGGGTCACTGATGGATCACTAACCAACCTATACTAAGCAGTTTAGGATAAGAAGGTAGGTAGCAATAAGCAGGTTACAAAAGCAGGCTATGCATCAGAATAGGAGCAATCAAATACAGTAGCAAAATCTAATGCAAGCATGAGAGAATGGAATGGGCGATATCAAGATGATCAAAGGGGGGGCTTGCCTGGTTGCTCAGACAAGAAGAAGGGGTCGTCGTCGACGTAGTCGATCACAGTCTCGGGGTCTACCGGAGAGAAGAGGGGGAAGAAACAGTAAATACAGAGCAAACAGATGCATGACAAGACAATAAGCGGTGCTAGAGGTGTTCTACCGCGGTGCTACGCGGTACCGTGGAAGGGGGAAAACATCCGGGAATGTTTTCCCGGTTCCGGACGTCTATCAGACAGATGAGCCGGAGGGGAAAAGTTGCATGTTCTCTATGCTAGGAATGTGTGGCGGACGAACGGACCGCGTGTTCGGATTCGTCTCATCGTTCTGAGCAACTTGCATGTAGAAAGTTTTTCGATCCGAGCTACGGTTTAATTCCTATGATTTTCCGAAGTTTTAAAGACATTATGCAATTTAAATTTAAAACGAAAATAAGTTTACTGCATCAACATGACGTCAGCAGGGTCAACAATCAACTCTGACTGGGTTGACTGGTCAAAGGGGCAGTGGGGCCCAATTGTCATTGTCTAGTTCAATTAAGCAGGTTTAATTGTCATGATTAATTAAGTTAAATAACTCGTTAATTAGTTAATTAACTAATATTTAATTATTTTAACTAATTTTAATTTCGTTTTCTTGTTTTTTTGTTAACTACTTGGGCGTGGGCCCCATATGTCATAGGCCCAGTGGCTTAGCGGGCGCACGGGTGCGGGCGTGCCTGCACCTGAAGAGGGGCGAACCCGGGCACGGGGAAGGCCATGGCCTCCACGAGGCAGCAGAGGCACCGGCGCGGCGCGGCCAGGGGGCGCGGCCGG
>NC_057802.1:374093841-374094940 GCF_018294505.1 Triticum aestivum
AGACGCGAGTGGGGGGAGGCACTTGCGGGCTCGCGCGGGGAAGGCCGGATCGACCGGGAGCATGGCCAGAGCAGACGGTGGGGAGCTGTGCGCGCGACGAGGCGGGCTCGGTCAGAGCGCGGGGCGGCAGCAGGCCGGGGCATGCGGGACGCGCGGGCGAGGTGCGGGCGTGGCCACCGGGCAATGAGCGTGAACGGCGGCGACGGCGATGCGTAGGGGGCAGAGAGAGGAGGGCGGATGGGGCTCACCCCCGTTGTAGTCGAACGGGTTGGCGAGGCTCGACGGAGCCGACGAGGGAGAGGCGAGGAGGCGAGGCGACGCGGAGCGGGGCGGCGCTCGGCGAGGTGGCGCCGGGGAAGGGCAGCGGCGTCAGGGGCGCAGAGCGGCGCGGGATCTGGCTCCTCTTCCCCGATCTAGATGGGGGAAGGGGAGAGAGGCGTGGGAGAGATCGAGGGGAGTGGGGGAGATCATGCGGCGGAGTGGGGGTTGTGGGGTGGACGAGGGGATAGGGCTAGGGTTCGGTGTGGATCGGGAGAGGGTTAAGGGGAGGCGGCTGGGCCGGCCAGCTGGGTTGGGCCGGTTGGCCGAGGCCCCAGTGGGCAGGGGGCTTGCGGCCCTTCTATTTTTTGTTTCATTTCTCCTTTTCTTTTATTTACTTTTGCCATTTGATTTAATTTTGAAAATCGAAACCGAAAGTGATTGAATCAACGCAAGGTTAACAACAGTAAATGCGGTGACATGGCATCATAGCTTGGGATTACTGTAGCATAACTATCCGGGCGTTACACGGCGGTGGAATTAGGTTTTCGTGGTTGCCTCTGATGGTTTGGGGGTACGTAGGTATATATAGGAGGAAGAAGTACGTCGGTGGAGCAACATGGGCCCCACGAGGGTGGAGGGCGCGCCTGGGGGCTAGGCGCGCCCCCCTGCCTCGTGCTCTCCTCATTGATTTCTTGGCGTAGACTCCAAGTCCTCTGGATCACGTTTGTTCCGAAAATCACGTTCCCGAAGGTTTCATTCCGTTTGGACTCCTTTTGATATTCTTTTTCTGCGAAACACTGAAATAGGCAAAAAAACAGCAATTTGGGTTGGGCCTCCG
>NC_057802.1:374094950-374105204 GCF_018294505.1 Triticum aestivum
TTCCCCGATCCAGATGGGGGAAGGGGAGAGAGGTGTGGGAGAGATCGAGGGGAGTGGGGAAGATCGTGCGGGGGAGTGGGGGGGGGGTCTGGTGGTTAGGGTTCGGGGGGGAGTGGCCTAATAGGCTGGTGGAGTTGGGCCGGTCGGCTGGGCTGATTGGCCCAGTTGGGCCAGGGGCCTTGTTGTATTTTTTTGCTGCTTGTTTTCACCTTTTATTTTATATACTTTGCCGTTTGATTAAATTCTGAAAGTGAAACCGAACGTGATTGGATCATTGCAAGGTTAAAAAACAGGAAACGCGATGACGTGGCATCTCTAGCATGGGATTACTGTACCATAATTATCCGGGTGTTACATGCACCAACTAACAGCTCCACCATTCAATATAAACATGTATCTGGTTTGCGATTTAGAATCGTCCGGATCAGTGTCAAAGCTTGCATCAACGTAACCATTTACAATGAGCTCTTTGTCACCTCCATAAACGAGAAACATATCCTTAGTCCTTTTCAGGTATTTCAGGATGTTCTTGACCGCTGTCCAGTGATCCACTCCTGGATTACTTTGGTACCTCCCCGCTAAACTAATAGCAAGGCACACATCAGGTCTGGTACACAGCATTGCATACATGATAGAGCCTATGGCTGAAGCATAGGGAACTGAAGGAAATATGCCCTAGAGGCAATAATAAAGTTATTATTTATTTCCTTATTTCATGATAAATCTTTATTATTCATGCTAGAATTGTATTAACCGGAAACATAATACATGTGTGAATACATAGACAAACATAGTGTCACTAGTATGCCTCTACTTGACTAGCTTGTTGATCAAAGATGGTTGAGTTTCCTAGCCATAGACATGACTTGTCATTTGATTAACGGGATCACATCATTAGGAGAATGATGTGATTGACTTGACCCATTCCATTAGCTTAGCACTTGATCGTTTAGTATTCTGCTATTGCTTTCTTCGTGACTTATACATGTTCCTATGACTATGAGATTATGCAACTCCCGTTTACCGGAGGAACACTTTGTGTGCTACCAAACGTCACAACGTAACTGGGTGAATATAAAGGTGCTCTACAGGTGTCTCCAAAGGTACTTGTTGGGTTGGCGTATTTCGAGATTAGGATTTGTCACCCCGATTGTCGGAGAGGTATCTCTGGGCCCACTCAGTAATGCACATCACTATAATCCTTGCAAGCATTGTAACTAATGAGTTAGTTGCGGGATGATGTATTACGGAACAAGTAAAGAGACTTGCCGGTAACGAGATTGAACTAGGTATTGAGATACCGATGATCGAATCTCGGGCAAGTAACATACCGATGACAAAGGGAACAACATATGTTGTTATGCGGTTCGACCGATAAAGATCTTTGTCGAATATGTAGGAGCCAATATAGGCATCCAGGTTCCGCAATTGGTTATTGACCAGAGAGGTGTCTCTGTCATGTCTACATAGTTCTCAAACCCGTAGGGTCCGCACGCTTAAACGTTCGTTGACGATATAGTATGAGTTATGTATGTTAGTGACCGAATGTTGTTCGGAGTCCCGGATGAGATCACGGACATGACGAGGAGCTCCGGAATGGTCCGGAGGTAAAGATTCATATATTGGATGATATGGTTAGGCCAAGGGGTCAGGCCCACTTGGCTATAAGTCGGTGCAAAAGGAGTTTTGCGAAGGCCAGGGGGCCAAACGCCGGAGACCCAGCCCATGGCGTCTGGGCCAGACGCCAAGGATTGTGGCGTTTGGTCCGGGAGTCCGAGTGGGACTCTTGCCTTTTGGGCAAAACCGACTTTGAGGAGGCTTTTGCTGCAAGTTTTGACCCCAGGGCTCAACATATAAATAGAGGGGCAGGGCTAGCACCAAAGACATATCAAGAAACACCAAGCCGCGTGCCGGCAACCCCGTCCCCTCTAGTTTATCCTCCGTATAGTTTTCGTAGTGCTTAGGCGAAGCCCTGCGGAGATTGTTCTTCACCAACACCGTCACCACGCCGTCGTGCTGCCTGAACTCATCTACTACTTCGCCCGTCTTGCTGGATCAAGAAGGCGAGGACGTCATCGAGCTGAACGTGTGCAGAACTCGGAGGTGCCGTGCGTTCGGTACATGGATCGGTCGGATCGTGAAGACGTACGACTACATCAACTGTGTTGATAAACGCTTCCGCTTTCGGTCTACGAGGGTACGTAGACAACACTCTCCCCTCTCATTGCTATGCATCACCATGATCTTGCGTGTGCATAGGATTTTTTTTGAAATTACTACGTTCCCCAACATTGGCATCAGAGCCAGGTTTATGCATAGATGTTATATGCACGAGTAGAACACAAGTGAGTTGTGGGCGATACAAGTCATACTGCTTACCAGCATGTTATACTTTGGTTCAGCGGTATTGTTGGATGAAGCGGCCCGGACCAACATTACGCGTACGCTTACGCGAGACTGGTTCTACCGACGTGCTTTGCACACAGGTGGCTGGCGGGTGTCAGTTTCTCCAACTTTAGTTGAACCGAGTGTGGCTACACCTGGTCCTTGAGAAGGTTAAAACAGCACTAACTTGACGAACTATCGTTGTGGTTTTGATGCGTAGGTAAGATCGGTTCTTGCTCAGCCCGTAGCAGCCACGTAAAACTTGCAACAACAAAGTAGAGAACGTCTAACTTGTTTTTTGCAGGGTATGTTGTGATGTGATATGGTCAAGGCATGATGCTATATTTTATTGTATGAGATGATCATGTTTTGTAACCGAGTTATCAGGAACTGGCAGGAGCCATATGGTTGTCGCGTTATTGTATGCAATGCAATCGCCCTGTAATTTCTTTACTTTATCACTAAGCGGTAGCGATAGTCGTAGAAGCAATAGTTGGCGAGACGACAACGATGCTACGATGGAGATCAAGGTGTCGCGCCGCTGACGATGGTGATCATGACGGTGCTTCGGAGATGGAGATCACAAGCACAAGATGATGATGGCCATATCATATCACTTATATTGATTGCATGTGATGTTTATCTTTTATGCATCTTATTTTTCTTAGATCGACGGTAGCATTATAAGATGATCTCTCACTAAATTTCAAGGTATAAGTGTTCTCCCTGAGTATGCAGCGTTGCGAAAGTTCTTCATGCTGAGACACCACGTGATGATCGGGTGTGATAAGCTCTACGTTCAAATACAACGGGTGCAAAACAGTTGCACACGCGGAATACTCAGGTTAAACTTGACGAGCCTAGCATATGCAGATATGGCCTCGGAACACTTAGACCGAAAGGTCGAGCGTGAATCATATAGTAGATATGATCAACATAGTGATGTTCACCATTGAAACTTCTCCATCTCACGTGATGATCGGACATGGTTTAGTTGATTTGGATCACGTGATCACTTAGATGATTAGAGGGATGTCTATCTAAGTGGGAGTTCTTAAGTAATATGATTAATTCAACTTAAATTTATCATGAACTTAGTCCTGGTAGTATTAGCATATATCTATGTTGTAGATCAATAGCTTGCGTTTAGCTCCCCTGTTTTATTTTTGATATGTTCCTAGAGAAAACTAAGTTGAAAGATGTTAGTAGCAATGATGTGGATTAGATCTGTGATCCGAGGATTATCCTCATTGCTGCACAGAAGAACTATGTCCCTAATGCACCGCTAGGTGATAGACCGATTGCAGGAGCAGATGCAGACGTTATGTACGTTTGACAAGCTCGATATGATGACTACTTGATAGTTTAGTGCACCATGCTTTACGGCTTAGAATCGGGACTTCAAAGACGTTTTGAATGCCACGGAGTATATGAGATGTTCCAAGAGTTGAAATTGGTATTTCAGACTCATGCCCATGTCGAAAGGTATGAGACCTTTGACAAGCACTTTACCTACAAGATGGAGGAGAATTGCTCAGCTAGTGAGCATGTGCTCAGAATGTCTGAGTACTACAATCTCTTGAATCAAGTGGGAGTTAATCTTCCAGATAAGATAGTGATTGACAGAGTTCACTGGTCACTATCACCAAGTTACTAGAACTTCGTGATGAACTATAATATGCAAGGATATCGGAAACGATTCCCAAGCTCTTCGTGATGCTGAAATCGACGAAGGTAGAAATCAAGAAAAGCATCAAGTGTTGATGGTTGACAAGACCATTAGTTTCAAGAAAAGGGCAAAGGGAAGAAGGGGAACTTCAAGAAGAATGGCAAGCAAGTTGCTGCTCAAGTGAAGAAGCCCAAGTCTGGATCTAAGCCTGAGACTAAGTGCTTCTACTGCAAAGGGACTGGTCACTCGAACCGGAACTACCCCAAGTATTTTGCGGATAAGAAGGATGGCAAAGTGAACAAGGTATATTTGATATACATGTTATTGATGTGTGCTTTACTAGTGTTTATAGCAACCCCTCAGTATTTGATACTGGTTCAGTTGCTATGCGTAGTAACTCGAAACGGGAGTTGCAGAATGAACAGAAACTAGTTAAGGGCGAGGTGACGATGTGTGTTGGAAGTAGTTCCAAGATTGATATGATCATCATCGCACACTCCTTATACTTCCGGGATTAGTGTTGAACCTAAAGAAGTGTTATTTGGTGTTTGCGTTGAGCATGAATATGATTTGATCATGTTTATTGCAATACGGTTATTCATTTAAGTTAGAGAATAATTGTTGTTCTGTTTACATGAATAAAGCCTTCTATGGTCATACACCCAATGAAAATTGTTTGTTGGATCTCGATCGTAGTGATACACATATTCATAATATTGAAGCCAAAAGATGCAAAGTTAATAATGATAGTGCAACTTATTTGTGGCACTGCCGTTTAGGTCATATTGGTGTAAAGCACATGAAGAAACTCCATGCTGATGGGATTTTGGAATCACTTGATTATGAATCACTTGATGCTTGCGAACCATGCCTCATGGGCAAGATGACTAAGACTCCATTCTCCGGAACAATGGAGCGAGCAACTGACTTATTGGAATAATACATACTGATGTATGCGGTCCGATGAGTGTTGAGGCTCGCGGCGGGTATCGTTATTTCCTGACCTTCACAGATGATTTGAGCAGATATGGGTATATCTACTTAATGAATCTGGGCCAGACGCCGAGGCCCATGAGGCTCTTGGAACATCTCATATGGTCCGTGGCGTTCAAAACGTCTTTGAAGTCCCGATTCTAAGCCGTAAAGCATGGTGCACTAAACTATCAAGTAGTCATCATATCGAGCTTGTCAAACGTACATAACGTCTGCATCTGCTCCTGCAATCGGTCTGTCACCTAGCGGTGCATCAGGGACATAATTCTTCTGTGCAGCAATGAGGATAATCCTCAGATCACGGATCTAATCAACATCATTGCTACTAGCATCTTTCAACTTAGTTTTCTCTAGGAACATATCAAAAATAAAACAGGGGAGCTAAACGCGAGCTATTGATCTACAACATAGATATATGCTAATACTACCAGGACTAAGTTCATGATAAATTTAAGTTCAATTAATCATATTACTTAAGAACTCCCACTTAGATATATATCCCTCTAATCATCTAAGTGATCACGTGATCCAAATCAACTAAACCATGTCCGATCATCACGTGAGATGGAGTAGTTTTCAATGGTGAACATCACTATGCTGATCATATCTACTATATGATTCACGCTCGACCTTTCAGTCTCAGTGTTCCGAGGCCATATCTGCATATGCTAGGCTCGTCAAGTTTAACCCAATTATTCTGCGTGTGCAAAACTGGCTTGCACCAGTTGTAGATGAACGTAGAGCTTATCACACCCGATCATCACGTGGTGTCTCGGCACAACGAACTTTGGCAACGGTGCATACTCAGGGAGAACACTATTATCTTCAAATTTAGTGAGAGATCATCTTATAATGCTACCGTCAATCAAACCAAAATAAGATGCATAAAGGATAAACATCCCATGCAATCAATATAAGTGATATGATATGGCCATCATCATCTTGTGCTTGTGATCTCCATCTCCGAAGCACCATCATGATCACCATCGTCACCGGCGCGACACCTTGATCTCCATCGTAGCATCGTTGTTGTCTCGCCAACTTTTTGCTTCTATGACTATCACTACCGCTTAGTGATAAAGTAAAACATTACAGGTCGATTGCATTGCATACAATAAAGCGACAACCATATGGCTCCTGCCAGTTGCCGATAACTTGGTTACAAAACATGATCATCTCATACAATAAAATATAGCATCATGCCTTGACCATATCACATCACAACATGCCCTGCAAAAACAAGTTAGACGTCCTCTACTTTGTTGTTGCAAGTTTTACGTGGCTGCTACGGGCTGAGCAAGAACCGTTCTTACCTACGCATCAAAACCACAACGATAGTTCGTCAAGTTAGTGTTGTTTTAACCTTCTCAAGGACCGGGCGTAGCCACACTCGGTTCAACTAAAGTTGGAGAAACTGACACCCGCCAGCCACCTGTGTGCAAAGCACGTCGGTAGAACCAGTCTCACGTAAGCGTACGCGTAATGTCGGTCCGGGCCGCTTCATCCAACAATACTGCCGAGCCAAAGTATGACATGCTGGTAAGCAGTATGACTTGTATCGCCCACAACTCACTTGTGTTCTACTTGTGCATATAACATCTACGTATGTAACCTGGCTCGGATGCCACTGTTGGGGAACATAGTAATTTCAAAAAATTTCCTACGCACAGACAGGATCATGGTGATGCATATCAACGAGAGGGGAGAGTGTTTCCACGTACCCTCGTAGACCGAAAGCGGAAGCGTTAGCACAACGCAGTTGATGTAGTCGTACGTCTTCACGATCCGACCGATGCAAGTACCGAACGTACGACACCTCCGAGTTCAGCACACGTTCAGCTCGATGACGTCCCGCGAACTCCGATCCAGCACAGCTTCACGGGAGAGTTCCGTCAGTACGATGGCGTGGTGACGGTGATGATGTTGCTACCGATGCAGGGCTTCGCCTAAGCACCGCTACAATATGATCGAGGTGGAATATGGTGGAGGGGGGCACCGCACACGGCTAAGAGATCAAGAGATCAATTGTTGTGCCTAGAGGTGCCCCCTTGCCCCCGTATATAAAGGACCAGGGGGGAGGAGGCGGTCGGCCAGGGGAGGGCGCGCCAGGGAGGAGTCCTACTCCCACCGGGAGTAGGACTCCCTCTTTTCCTAGTTGGAGTAGGAGGGGGAAAGGAAGGGAAGGAGAGAGGGGGAAGGAAAGGGGGCGCCGCCCCCTCCTTGTCCAATTCGTACTAGAGGGGGAGGGGGCGCGTGGACAGCCCTAGCCACCCCTCCTCTTCTCCACTAAGGCCCATCTTGGCCCATTAAACTCCCGGGGGGTTCCGGTAACCCCCGGTACTCCGGTATATGTTCGATACTCCCCGAAACCATTCCGGTGTCCGAACATAGTCGTCCAATATATCGATTTTTATGTCTCGACCATTTCGAGACTTCTCGTCATGTCAGTGATCACATCCGGGACTCCGAACTACCTTTGGTACATCAAAACACAAAAACTCATAATACAATCGTCACCGAAACTTTAAGCATGCGGACCCTACGGGTTCGAGAACTATGTAGACATGACCGAGACACGTCTCTGGTCAATAACCAATAGCGGAACCTGGATTCTCATATTGGTTCCCACATATTCTACGAAGATCTTTATCGGTCAAACCGCATAACAACATATGTTGTTCCCTTTGTCATCGGTATGTTACTTGCCCGACATTCGATTGTCGGTATCTCAATACCTAGTTCAATCTCGTTACCGGCAAGTCTCCTTACTCGTTTCGTAATACATCATCCCGCAACTAACTCATTAGTTACAATGCTTGCAAGGCTTATGGTGATGTGCATTACCGAGTGGGCCCAGAGATACCTTTCCGACAATCGGAGTGACAAATCCTAATCTCGAAATACGCCAACCCAACAAGTACCTTCAGAGACACCTGTAGAGCACCTTTATAATCACCCAGTTACGTTGTGACGTTTGGTAGCACACAAATTGTTCCTCCGGTAAACGGGAGTTACATAATCTCATAGTCATAGGAACATGTATAAGTGATGAAGAAAGCAATAGCAACATACTAAACGATCAAGTGCTAAGCTAACGGAATGGGTCAAGTCAATCACATCATTCTCCTAATGATGTGATCCTGTTAATCAAATACAACTCATGTCCATGGCTAGGAAACTTAACCATCTTTGATTAACGAGCTAGTCAAGTAGAGGCATACTAGTGACACTCTGTTTGTCTATGTATTCACACATGTATCATGTTTCCGGTTAATACAATTCTAGCATGAATAATAAACATTTATCATGATATAAAGAAATAAATAATAACTTTATTATTGCCTCTAGGGCATATTTCCTTCACGAAGGTCTGTGGTAAACTACTCACACATCATCGGAGAGGCTATGGTGTTGATGTAGAAGCCCTACGTGATCGATTCCCCCTTCGTCGGAGCGCCGGAAAAGGCCCCAAGATGGGATCTCATGGGTATAGAAGGTTGCGGCGGTGTAAATAGGGTTTCGTGGTGCTCTCGGATGTTTTCGGGGTACATGAGTATATATAGGCGAAAGAAGTAGGTCGGTGGAGCCACGAGGGTGGGGGCGTGCCTACCCCCTGGGCGCGCCTCCCTGCCTCATAGCCGCCTCGTTGCTTCCTTGACGTCCACTCCAAGTCTCCTGGAACACGTTTGTTCCAAATATAACTCTCCCGAAGGTTTCATTCCGTTTGGGTTCTGTTTGATATTCCTTTTCTGCGAAACACTGAAATAGGACAAAAAACAGCAATTTGCGCTGGGCCTTTGGTTTGTAGGTTAGTCCCAAAAATAATATAAAAGTGTATGATAAAGCCCATTAAACATCCAAAACATATAATATAATAGCATGGAACAATCAAAAATTATAGATACGTTGGAGACGTATCATACCTCCACCTTAATTTGCTCGCGCTTGCGCGGTCGTGGTGATACACTTGTATCGCACACGGTTGAGCCAGTACCTCCACCTTAATTTGCTCGCGCTTGCGCAGGCGTGGTGATTCACATAACACTTGTATCGCACACAGTTAAGATATTATACCCCGTGTCCGTTGAGCATCATCAGAGTCTTTGCAGCAAAAAATAACGTTAGAGAGGGTCAAAAGACAGCCACACCAGCATGTGGCCCAAATATATATAAGTGAAAAGGGTGGTCTGTGATGTTCAAAATTCCAATGCAAAACTTTGACCGCGCAGGCCCACGGTTGGGCGCGTCGTTGAAGATCGATGAGAGGGGCCAGAAGTCAAGAACCACCTGCAAGTGGCCAAATATATGTACGAATATTGGGGATGTTTAAAACTTTAAATACACAATGCATAACTTTGGTGGCACCTGCCTCGCAAACCCGAAAGCACCCTAACAACCACCTAGCTAGGATATATATAATGACATAATGTCGTACCTAGCTAGGATGCTTGGCCCACCACCTCCCATTTCGTGTCAGCGGGGCAGATGCACGTAATGATCAAAACTTTGGTCATACATGCATGTCGCCATGACCTACCATCAGACGGACCAATGAATCTATCGTTTGGTCAAATGACAGTTGTTGTTGTCGATAAACCGCTTGGGCCAATAGATTGAACCATCATAAAAATCGCACGAGAGGGACCACAAAACCAGCACCTCTTGCATGCGGCCCAAAATGATGTAGGGTGATGTGTGTTTTCAATATAGAATAATGGACAATTTAGATGTGGTGCCTACCTCTCAATACAGACAACAACCATGAAGGCAAGGTAGTTAAGGACAAGATACGCAGGGTTTGATGTAGGTCGAACCTAGCAATCCGAGCATGTGGGAGGGAATCCTGACAACGCATGAGCTCGAGCTTTGGTTGAGCGACATGTGATGGTGACCAGCCCTAACATGAACTAGGAGGAATCCATTCATGGCCAACACATAATACCCCTCATTATCGGTCAAAGGGATGATATATATATACACTCGGGGAGCCCACAGATATGTGTTTCGTCACAAACAACCGCACAAGGGAGACGTGGTCGATCAGAAGACCCCGTATACACTGCATGTGGCTCGAAAATATGTATGGGTACGGTGGTGTGTGATGTGTTTAAATCCCAAATGCACAACTTTGATGGGCCACCAACTACATTACAAACCGAACACCGTACCCGACTCCAAGCCTGGTTCAATACGTACGATGTCAGTTT
>NC_057802.1:374105586-374139141 GCF_018294505.1 Triticum aestivum
TGGGACACATCTATATATATATATACACATCTATACACCTATATAGTGTGCGAATAACTTTGAAAGTTGGTCGTGGATTAAGCCAATCCAACGGTACAGAGATGGCAAATCCGAGCACTACTGGCCGTTGGATATCATCTACATTCCACCAGATTCTGCCACATGCATGTACAATCTAGAAGACTCCATGGTTGAACTTAAGCATAATGCACAAACCTCAAACACACAAGCACTTCTCCTTTGTTCTCTAGAATATTCCATATCTTAATTGCCCAAACCTTTTTTTTCTAAATGAATTGTCACTTTTTGTTTTTACCTTTACAATGCACAATTCCATGAATCTTAAAATAGATTTTTTTATAAAGCTAATTGATTTTGGATGAGATGAACTATAAGAATTAAACGAACATCTACATCATGCATATATGACTCAAAGCTTACATGCTATAGTGTGGTATTTATTCATAATTTGGTTACCAAATCTCATGCGTGCAATGCATGTGTACCTTACTAGTATCAATAGGAAACCATCATGGTCAAACCCTTCTTGTTCTGGGTCAAAGGGATAGATTGTGTGGGGCCCCCTAATTGTCGTTAAAGGATAGTATATATACCTTGGCGAGCGCATAGATATGTGCCGCATCTATAAGCCGCACAAGGGAGACATGCTCGAGAAGAACACCCTGCCCCCTATACCCTGCATGCAACCTGAAAAAGGTTTATATAATCACCATACATGTCAAGTCAATCATTCTTTAATTTTTTAGAGGAAAAATAACCCATAAAAACATAGTAGGTTTATATAATTGCCATGACAAGTCTGGTCAATCATTCTTTAATTTTTAGAGCAAAAAATAACCCATAAAAACATAGTCTACAAATTAGAAAACAAGGATCCCAAGGTTTATATAATTGCCATGATAGGTCACTATAGAGATATATTAATATATCTCTATAATGACCGTGTCACAACATTTAAATGAAGCTTCAGATATGCAACTTCCTACCGGGTCACCCATCCTTGGACTACTCCAGCCCGAGCACACTTAACTTCTGCGTTCTATTCGACTAGGCTAGCGGATCGGAAGCCGGACCATGCTGATAAGAATTGCCTCCTTGCCATTAAGGCATTTCACGCCGCCGAAAGGGCTCGGGGTTGCCGTTCGATCTGGGAGCATCCAATGGTGCACACGTACGATCCGTGGGGTTTGTGTTCTGGCCAATCAGAACGCACGACTCAGATCGTGCGCGCAGCAAAGGGGGGGCATCGGCCACGGTTTGGTAGGCACACGGCTTTCGTGTGTGAACCGTGTGCTATTTGAAAACATTTTTTTGGAGCGGCTATTTGAAAACATTTACATGTGCTGTCAAAAGGGATGAGGATCGCCGTTCGATCAAGGAGAATCCAACGGTGCAGACATACGATCCGTGGGCTTTGGGTTCTGGCCAATCAGAACGCCGACTCAGATCGCGCGCGCAGCAGGGGGATATCATATGGAAACCGGTGAAAACCACAAGAAAAAGATGTTTTGAAGTTTAAAAAAAATTGAAAAAAATGCGGGATGTTAAGAGGATGATGTTTTATTGCCACACAAAATTTCAAGTTGAAACACATTACGAGATGTGAGCTATGAAAAAGGAAAAATCAGCGTTGAATAGTGCTGAATAGTAATGTCACTATTCAGGACTGAATTTGTCTTTCTCATAGCTCACATCTCGTAATGTTTTTCAACTTGAAATTTTGTGTTGCAATAAAACATCACCTTCTTAACATCCCATTTTTTTTTTCAAATTTTTATAAAACTTTAAAATATTGTTTCCACGAAGTTTTCATTGAATATCGGCTTTCGTGAGTGAACCGTGTGCTATTTGAAAACATTTCGTGAGAAGAATCTCGGTTTTTAAATCCCCGTAAATCCTAAACTAAGCCGAAAATCGTGAAACCTGGCATGGTGTCACGACATGGCACTTATATGTCGAGGAATTTTTTTCGTCCATTGTGGCGCAATTTTTATTACAAGCCTCTTACAAACCGGAGCTTCTCTCAAAGGAGCCTCATGGTTCTGATAGGGAAACGTGTCCCCCTTGTGGGCGAAATGTAATCACTGCCTCTTTTCGCCTTGTATTTTCTTCTACGTGCAACATGGAACGACTGGATATCCGTTCTGAAATTTAAACTTATTTAGGGTTCGTTTGGCCTTTTTATACACTAATTGAGTTTCCTAGGCATTTAATGTCCATAATTCAAATCTGAGCTACAAATACATGCTCCAGTTCACCAAAATGGCTAGAAAAATTATACTGTGTCCTTGGGTGCATGTTTAGGTCCCATGCCAGGAATGGGAACGAATTAAAACCGTACCGGTGTCATGGCTCGTCCTCAAACATTTCGAATCTCGGTTTTTAAGTCCCCATAAATCCTAAACTCACCAGAAAGTCATCAAAGGTGGCATGGTCTCACGTCATGGCACATATATGTCGTGGTAAAAACGTTGTCCAATTTGGGCCAAGATTTATTACAAACCTCTTACAAAGACCGGAGCTTCTCTCAAAGAAGCCTCGTGGTTCCGATAGGGAAACGTGTTCCCCTTGTGGGCGAAACGTAATCACTGCCTCTTTTCGCCTTGTATTTTCTTCCACGGGCAACATGGAACGACATGATATCCGTGCTAAAATTTAAACTTATTCAGGGTTCGTTTGGCCTTTTCATACACTAGTTGAGTTTCCTAGGCATTTAATGTCCATAATTCAAACATGAACTACAAATACATGCTCCAGTTGACCAAAATGGCTAGAAAAATTATACATGTGTCCTTGGGTGCATGTTTAGGTCTCATGCCAGGAATGGGAACGAATTACAACCGTACCGGTGTCCTGGCTCGTCCTCAAACATTTCGAATCTCGGTTTTTAAGTCCCAATAAATCCTAAACTCACCAGAAAGTCATCAAAGGTGGCATGGTGTCACGTCATGGCACATATATCTCGTGGTAAAAACATTGCCAATTTGGGCCAAGCTTTATTACAACCTCTTACAAAACGGAGCCTGTCGCAAGAACCCTCATGGTGTCGATAGGGAAACGTGTCCCCTTGTGGGCCAAACGACAATCACTCCCTCTTCTAGCCTCATATTTTCTTCTACACGCGACACGGAACAACTGGTGATTCGCGCTGAATTTTGTAATTATTCAGGGTTCGTTTGACCTTTTTTATTCATTAATTGAGTTTTCTAGGCATTTTAATGTCCATAATTCAAATCCGAACTACAAATACATGCTCCAGTGCACCAAAATGGCTAGAAAAAACATACATGTTTCCTTGGGGTGCATGTTTAGGTCCCATGGAACGAATGGGAACGAATTCAACTGTCTCGCCGTCCTGGCTTGGCCACAAACATTGCGAATCTCAATTTTTAAATCTCTGTAAATCCTGAACTCACCAGGAAATCATGAAACTTGGCATGGTGTCACTACATGGTACATATAATTGTCCAATTTGGGCGAAGCTATATTACAAGCCTTTTACAAACCGGAGCCTGTCGCAACCCTCGTGGTTCCGGTAGGGAAACATGCCCCTCTTGTGGGCGAAACGATAATCGCTGCCTCTTCTCGCCTTGAACTTTGTTTTCTACAAGCAACATAGAATAACAGGAGTGTCGGGCTGAAATTTGAAACTGTTCAGGGTTCGTTTAGCCATTGTATATATATATATTACTAATTACTAAGTTTTCTATGGATTTAATGTAGTCCATAATTCAAATTCTACAACCACATGCTCCAGTGAAGCAAAATGGGTGGGAAATCATACATGTGTCATTGGGTGCATGTTTAGGTCTCATTTAAGGAATGGGAATGAATTACAAACTTGTTGTCGTCCTGAAACATTGAGAATCTCGATTTTTAAATCCCAGTAAATCAAAAAGTCACCCAAAAAACATGAGACTTGGCATGGTTCCATGACATGGCACATATGTGCCATGGTAAAAAAAATCGTCCAGTTTGAGAAGAAGCGCACACATTAGTAGCAAACGAAGTCCTTTTTGAAACAAAAAGCTGACATGTTAATATCACAAACGGTTGTATTACATTAACCCTGTTGAAATTTAACCATACTCGGTGGCGTGCGTGCAACTGTTTAATTATACGGGATGAGCGCGAGAAGTCCACCGTGCAGACTCGACGGGACGCGTGCGAGCAGTCCGCCGCGCAGGCTCGACGGGACGCGTGCATCCTGTCCACCTCGCAGGCTCGACGGGACACGTGCGAGCAGCAAGGCTGCCCATGCTCACCGGGAAGCGGGCTCTTTGACCTCCATGCACCAGCCGCTGCCCGCCTCGCTCACAACTTCTCCATTAATGGGTTAATTAAAGCACCTGGACGGAGGGTGGTTGCTTGTGATCCCATGGCAGCATTTGCTTTGTTTGTGTTTTCAACTCGTATTCCACCCTAACTTAAATTGCCACATAGGCCAACGGATAATATGACCACAAATAAAATGGCAACGGATAATACGACAACAAATTTACAATGACGCACATAATAATTGTCTTACATATCCGGATAATTTAAAATGCCACATGCTGCAAAGCCCGGAAGATACGGGGGCAAGAGAAGAAGGAAATTGCAGACAATGATCTGGGTCGGTACCGTGTCTCTATTCGTTGATGGATCGCCGATCGGCAAAATCCTTCAGCTCCTTCTTCAATTCCTCACGACTTTGCTTGAAAGCAGCCACGGATTCCTCCACCTCCTGCTCGCGCTTGATCTGGAGCTTCCTCATGCCACCCGTCAGTTCCTCGACGACCGCTTTCAGCGTCATCTCCGAGGCACTGCTCTGCTCATGCAACATCTTCCAGCCGGCGACCTTCTCCTCCTTCTCGGCGACCAACTTGAGGAGCTTCGCATTGTCACCCATGAGTTGCTGGACGAGGCCGGCCGCCTTGTCGACCGAGGCATCGCTGATCTTGAGCAGCTTCATCAAGCCGTCGACCAGCTCCTGCTGCGTAGTGACGCCAGTGAGAATGTCGTCGTCGCCGGCGAAGGACTTCAGGAACATCGGCTCGTCGTGATGGCCGACGCCGTGAATGCACTTGTGAGAGCCCTCGCATGCTAGTGAGAGCTTGTTCGAGGGTTCTGTGGCACGCCTGGACATCTCTGTTGTGGCTGTGGCTTCACGGCGGGACCTCTCTAGTGCTTCCGCGGCCTTGGTCTTTGCTGCCTGGTTATATGTCCACCCTAAACTCCTCCTACCGGTCTTGGCGGAACGACTTGACAGAACAAAATTAATAGCCCTTTTGTGGGTGATGAGGAGAGGAACTGTGACGTAATTTTTGAGTGGGTGGTTTTTATAGCCCGGTGCTAAGTGTGAACACATATTAGTTTGATAGTTGTGAACAGATTTGCAATTACTTATTGCGTTGTAATCAGCAATGTGACGAGAAACAAGGTCAAAATTTATTGATGGCAGAAGGTTGACCACGTGGTTGCTCGCCGTTGAGGCGGCCGCGGCGCGCTCCGCTCTGGCGTCCCTCCGCGCGCTCTGCTTGCCATTGAGGCAAAGTTACAGTGGCAACTGTTAATAATTCTTAATAATTGTCTTACATATTCAGGATAATTTAAAATGCCAAATGCGGCAAGGCCCAGAACACTCACGACCTACATATGCATACAATTATAATAAAATATAAGCTAAAAGGCTGAGCTGGCGGCCTTCCGACGATGGTCTTCTCGGACTCCATGATCAGCATAGCACCCTTGCGGCCGTTCACTCCAAGTGTCCCGGCCCGCCTCCGCCTACGGAGCTGCTGATGCTGGGAGGCTCTTGGGGCTGCTGGGCCTCTTCCAGAAGAGCTTGACAGCGTGCAATCGCGCGCATGACAACTCCACGGAACCGCTCCATTTCCATGTCTCTGGCCTGGTAGAAAATTCCGTCGATCACCTGCACCCTCAAGATATGACATTGGCGATGTTCTACTTCATCGGGGACGTCAACTCCGCCAAGGATGCGCTCAATCCTGGCCACCACATCATCGGGATCGAGGTTGAAATGGCCGTTGCGGGCAATGATGAAGCCGCAGGCTGCCTTTGTCTTGACTGAATCGCGGAGGTCCTCTGCCCATTCCTTGCGGGGCATCAGGCTCTCGATGAGCACTGTGATGGCGGCTCTTCAGGTGGGTCATCGATCATGCCGCCGAGCAGCTCTGGGTCTTTTGCACGGTGGATGGAAAACTGCTCATCACACCTCCGCTGCAAATATGTCAATTGTGCTCCAAAGGACTGTGATGCCGATATCGCTGCCGATGGGCCATGGTGCCTGCACCGGCCGATGAAGCTCTTGCTCCCCGACCTGCTCCGGCTCGTACTCCTCGCCGAAGATGTAATGCAGGTAGGCGTCGACGTCAAAGCTTTGGTCGTTGCCTGGCATGCTTGGAATAACTAATGGTAGATGGGTGAGGACTAGATCTTCGCAGAGTGTCGCAGCGGTGCGTTGCCGCCTGGGTTATATGCAGCAAGCCGCTAGCTGGTGGCGGGAAACCGGTCAGGGAATAGGCGTGGATTTTACAATTCACCCATGTGGAGTGCGGGAAGACTAAGTGGAGCACACACACAACCCGAATACCGTATCCGGTGCCACGTGTTATTTATCACACAAGTGTTAACATAAGGAAACGTATGTGTAACTTACTAATCATCGCACACGAGTACTCGCAGACGCATCGTGTGCGATACTCCTAGACACCGCAAGCAACTAGTTTGCATTTTCAAAGTTTTTTGTACACACAGAATCACACATGAAATAACTGTATTAACCGTCTATCGTGTAATTTCTCATTGCAAACAGTTCATCCGAGTCGGCTGTTTACCATGTATCACACACATCTTGTTAAGTTGAACCGTTTCTGTCGCATTCGCTAATCGAAAACAGTTCGTCCGAGTGAACCGTATGCCCTATATCACACACACCTTGATCTGACTAACCGTTTATGTTGCACTCCCTAATAGCAAACGGTTCATCAGAGCGAACTGTATGTCGTATATCGCACCACATTGATATGGCTGCCCGTTTCTGTTGTTCTGCCTCATCGCAAACAGCTCGAATAGGTTAACCGTGTGCCCTGAATCGCACACGCAACTAAAATCTGAACCGTGTTTGATGGCTCCGCCATCGCAAACGTTTTGCACCTTTTTGATGGGTTTTTACATCCCCGTTTGTGATTAATGCATCACACACAGTTTCGTCAAAGGGTCTCTGATCGTAGTGTCGCGTTAGCAGCATCCTGCAGTAGTGTGGGTTTGTGATATAATCAGCCATGTAGCTCTCTCCCTCCAAATCTTGGAACGGCATCTTGCTCCAAATCTGCTGCAGAAACAACTCAAAATGAAAAACAGAGGATTTTTTCGTGGTACTATGATCAAAACCTTCGGGAGAATATATAATGAATTTTTATCGACCATAAGAAGTATATTGCAAGAAAACAGAGTCCGGAGGGCACACGAGGTGGCCACGAGGACGGGGGTGCACCCAGGGGGTAGGGCGCGCCCTCCACCCTTGTGGACGCCTCGTGTCTCTTTCGGACAACTTTTAATCTTCCTAATTTTTTCAATATTCCAAAACAGAGAAAATTTATCATTGGAAACATTTTAGTGTCAGTTTACTTACTGTACCACATACCTGTTCCTTTTCGGAGTCGGAAACATTCTGGAAAGTGTCCCTTATGCACTCCTCCGGTGTTACGGTGTCAATTATATTGGTCTCAACATTTATGGGAGTACCTGAGATATAATGTTTGATTCTTTGACCATTTACCACCTTTGGATTTGTGCCTTCGGTGTTGTTGATTTTTATGGCACCGGAACGATAGACCTCCCGATAATGTAAGGACCTTCCCATTTAGAGAGAAGCTTTCCTGCAAAAAATCTTAAACGAGACATGTATAGCAAAACATGATCACCTACATTAAACTCACGCTTTTGTATCCTTCTGTCATGGCATCTTTTAACTTTTTCTTTAAACAACTTGGCATTCTCATAGGCGTGGGTTCTCCATTAATCAAGTGAGCTAATGTCAAATAACCTCTTCTCACCGGCAAGTTTGAAATCATAGTTGAGCTCTTTAATAGATGCCTTATGTTCTAGTTCAAGAGGTAAATGACATGCTTTTCCATAAACCATTTTATATGGAGACATACCCATAGGATTCTTATAAGCAGTTCTATAAGCCCACAAAGCATCATCAAGTTTCTTAGACCAATTCTTTCTAGATCTATTAACAGTCTTTTGCAAAATTAATTTAATCTCTCTATTGCTCAATTCTACTTGACCACTAGACTAAGGATGATATGGAGATGCAATTCTATGGTTGACATCATATTTAGCAAGCATTTTACAGAAAACACCATGAATAAAATGTGAACCACCATCAGTCATTAAATATCTAGGGACTCCAAACCTCGGAAAAATAACTTTTTTAAGCATTTTAATAGAAGTGTTATGATCAGCACTACTAGTTGGAATAGCGTCTACCCACATAGTAACATAATCAACAACAACTAAAATATGTGTATACCCATTAGAGGAAGGAAAAGGTCCCATATAATCAAAGCCCCAAACTTACACATCACAAGATAAGACAAACTTACAGGCATCCTTAAAGAGAGTGGGCCAATAGAACCCAGATTGCAATACCTTATGTGCAGTTGTATCTCCAGTGTGGTGCCCTCCGTAGGCCTCGGAGTGACACCTACGTAGGATCTGTTCCTGTTCATGCTCAGGTACACAACGTCTAATAACACCATCTACTCCTTGATAAAGGTGTGGGTCATCCCAAAAGTAATATCTTAAATCATAGAAAAACTTTTTATTTTGCTGGTATGTGAAACTAGGTGGTATAAATTTAGCGACAATATAATTAGCATAATCAGCATACCAAGGAGTATTATGAGAAGCATTTATGATATTCAATTGTTCATTAGGAAAACTATCATCAATAGGCAGTGGGTCATCAAGAACATTTTCTAACCTAGACAAGTTGTCTGCAACGGGGTTCTCAGCTCCCTTTCTATCAATAATATGCAAATCAAATTCTTGTAGCAAGAGAACCCATCTAATAAGTCTAGGTTTAGCATCTTTCTTTTCCGTAAGATATTTAATAGCAGCATGATCAGTGTGAACAGTTACTTTGGAATCAACAATATAAGGTCTAAACTTATCACATGCAAATACAACTGCTAAAAATTCTTTTTCAGTGGTAGCATAATTTCTTCGGGCAATTTCTAGAGTTTTACTAGCATACTGAATAACATTTAATTTCTTATCAACTCTTTGTCCTAGAACAACACCAACAGCATAATCACTAGCATCACACATAATTTCAAAGGGTAAATTCCAATCAGGTGGCTGGACAATAGGAGCAGAGATTGACGACCCACAAGTATAGGGGATCAATTGTAGCTCTTGTCGATAAGTAAGAGTGTCAAACCCAATGAGGAGCAAAAGGAAATGACAAGTAGTTTCAGTAAGCTAATGTCTGCAAGTGCTGAAATTGTAAGTAGTGGAGTAGTTTGATAGCAAGATAAATTTTAACGAGCAAGTAACGATAGTAGTAACGAAAGTGAAGTGAGGTAGCCCAATCCTTTTGAGGCAAAGGACAGGCCAAAACAGTCTCTTATAGTGAACAAAGCATTCTTGAGGGTACAGGGAATTTAATCTAGGCACTTTCATCATGTTGGTTTAATTCGTGTTCGCTACTTTGATAATTTGATATGTGGGTGGACCGGTGCTTAGGTGCAGTTCTTACTTGAACAAACCTCCTACTTATGATTAACCCTCCCGCAAGCATCCGCAACTACGAGAAAAGTATTATGAATAAATTCTAACCATAACACTAAACTTTTGGATCCAATCGGTCCCTTACGGAATAGCGCATAAACTGGGGTTTAAGATTCTGTCACTCTCGCAACCCATCATCTAATTGCTACTCCACAATGCATTCCCTTAGGCCCAAATATGGTGAAGTGTCATGTAGTCGACGTTCACATGACACCACTAAGGGAATAACAACATACATACTATCAAAATATCGAACACATATCAAATTCACATGATTACTTGCAACATGATTTCTCCCGCGACCTCAAGAACAAAAGTAACTACTCACAAATGATAAACATGCTCATGATCAGAGGAGTATTAAATAGCATAATGGATCTAAACATATAATCTTCCACCAAATAAACCATATAGTAATCAACTACAAGATGTAATCAACACTACTAGTAACCCACAAGCACCAATCTATAGTTCCGGTAACAAGATTGAACAAAAGAGATGAACTAGGGTCTGAGATAAGATGGTGATGTTGAAGATGTTGATGGAGATTGCCCTCCCCAAGATGGGAGAGTTGTTGGTGATGATGACGATGATGATTTCCCCCTCCGGGAGGGAAGTTCCCCTGGCAGAATCGCTCCACCGAAGGGCAAAAGTGCTCCTGCCCAAGTTCCGCCTCGAGATGGCGGTGCTCCGTTTTTTTTCTAGGTCAAAATGACCTATATACTAGAAGATGGGCACCGGAGGTGGGCCTGGGTGAGCACAACCCACCAAAGCGCGCCTGGGCTCCCTGGCGCGCCCAGGTGGGTTGTGCCCACCTGGTGGCCTCCCTCTGGTAGATATTTGCTCCAATAATTCTTAAATATTCCATAAAAATTCCTCGTGAAGTTTCAGCTTGTTTGGAGTTGTGCAGAATAGGTGGCCTAACGCAGCTTTTCCAGGTCCAGATTTCCAACTGCCGGAATTCTCTCTCTTCATGTGTACCTTGCAAATTATGAGAGAAAAGGCATTAGAATTACTCCAAAAAGCATTATTATGGATAAAAACATTATAAATAACACCAATAAAACATGATGCAAAATGGACGTATCAACTCCCCCAAGCTTAGACCTCGCTTGTCCTCAAGCGAAAAACCGAAATCGAAAAACATGTCCACATGCTTTGAGAGAGAGGTGTCGATAAAAACAAAATAGGGACATAGAAGCATCATGTTGATTATTATAACAACAACAAATTTAAACATAAGACTTTTATGATAGAACTTTTATCATACACTTCTCATGAATAAGTAACAGTTCATCACACAATCGAAGTATAAAGCAAAAACTCTATTAGAAACCAAAAAACTATGTTCTCAGTCAACTTTGCAACTACAATTCATCATCTTTTCAGGAAGGGTCACGTGTCGGAGCCTTTAGGCAAGTCCACATACTCAACCATCATATAGTCTTCTATGATTGCTAACACTCCCCGCGTACATATGAGCAAAACGTTTCAACCGGACACATAGAAAGATAGGGGCTTATAGTTTCGCCTCCCAACATATTCACCTCAAGGGTGATGTCAACAATAATAACTCATGCTATCTATATTCAACTGGACATATGTGCCTAGATCTTTCCTCACCACATGATGCTTGCCAAAGGATAAAAATGAAAAGGAATAGAAGGAAAACTTTGACTCTTTGCATAAAAGTAAATACAAAAAGTAAAAGATAGGCCCTTTGCAGAGGGAAGCAGAGGTTGCCATGCGCTTATTTGTTTGTATGCTCAACCCCTTAGTGCAAAAGAACGTCACATTGCATTGCCCCTTGTGATAGCGACCTTTATTATGCAGTCTGTCGCTTTTATTCTTCACCATCAGAAGTTCGTGCAACACTCAATTTTCTCTTACACTAAATGATCTCACCCATTTAGAAGCAATTTTTATTGCCTTTTTGCGTCGATGACAACTTACTTGAGGGATCTTGCTCAATCCCTCAGTAGGTATGGTGGACACTTGGAAATAAGATTTGGGTTTAAGGGTTTTTGGATGCACAAGTAGTATCTCTACTTAGTGTGGAATTTTTGGCTAGCAAAGATAGGGGCAAGCATCACATGTTAAAGGATCTATGACAATACGACTTCTATGTGAATATAAACAAACATAAACCATTAAGTTGTCTTCCTTGTCCAACATCAACAATTTTGGCATATAATATTTTGATGAGGGCTCACAGTCACAAAAGATTTCTAGTATAGTATATTTATATGTGAATCTTCTCTTCCCTTATTAATTCTTTCATGAGTTGCATCATTGACTAATGCTATGTTTGTCAATCTCTAATAAAATTTTCTACTTATACTTTTCCTTATGTGGTGCTATCACCTACCATAGGGTTAGTATACGATCTTATTGATTTATTTCCTTTCTCTTTTCCCTTTCTTATTTCTTTTCTTTATTTGCAACATGAAAGTAAAGAAAGCAAGAACTCAAACTAAACTTTATTATATAACTTGCACATGATTACAAGGATAGATCACTAAGCAAACTCTCAAATAAGAAATGATCGAACTAACTTTATTTCATCTAAAGCAAAAAGATCGAACTAAAATAAGTAAAAGCAAAAAGATAGTGGGGTGATACGATACCGGGGCATCTCCCCCAAGCTTGGCGGAAGCCAAGGGGAGTGCCCATACCCGATACTCAGTTCTCCTTTGGTGGTGAAGAAGATGGTGGTGGTGATGAAGAAGAGATCTTGTCCTCGGGTTTCCATGGCAGTGGTCCACCATCATAAGAGGAGAAGTGAGTCTCACGGGTCCTGCAACTAGTAGCCAAACTCATACCTTTAAACCTCGCCTCATATTCAAAGACTTGGTTTTGGCGATCATAGATCTAGCTTTGGAGGAAATTGATTTGCTCGTTGAGGGTGAAGACGATGTCCTTCATGGGCTTGCCATCCACCTTGAGATCATGGGAGAGGTCCGTGATCATGAGGTGATTGGCATGGAGTCCACGCTCCACCATCCCCTTGCACTGGAAGACATCTTGCCCCATAGCTTCGAGCCTAGCCTCCATGGTTCCCGTCCCCTTAGGGCAGGGCACATCGCGAAGGTGAAGCACCCGCTCATGCATCTCAATGACCTGAGGTGCTGCACCACCTCCCACAGATATGGGTTGATGACGTTCTTGAAGAACTTGTCCTTGGAGGAGCTTGAAGCAGCCATGGTAGATGGGATCTGACAGAAAACAACAAGGAAAAGAGAATAGAGGATTTCTCCGCGATACGGTGATCAACAGGTTCGGGAAATATATATAGATATTTTATGTTGGTGGACAAGCATACGGAAGAAAAATGGAGTCCGGGAGGTGTCCCAGGTGGGCACAACCCACCTGGGCGCACCAGGCAAGCCTAGCGTGCCCTGGTGTCTTGTGCCCACCACGGGACGCTTCCTGGAAGTTTCTTTATTTCCAAAATTCCTAAATATTCCAAAATTGATAAAAAATATTTTTGCGGATTTTTCGGAGTCCGTTTACTTACCGTATCACATACCTCCTTATTTTCACGATTCTGGAGTGTTCCGGAAGGACTCTTTTATGTGTTCTTCCGGTGTCAAAGTTTGGATAATATTACTTTCAACATTAATGGGCGTACCTAAGATATAATGCTTTACTCGTTGTCCATTGACAACCTTCGGGTTAGTACCTTCGGAATTATTTATTTTGATTGCTCCAGACCGATAAACTTCCTCAATGACATAGGGGCCTTCCCATTTTGAGAGGAGTTTTCCTGCAAAGAATCTAAAATGAGATTTGTACAAAAGAACATATTCTCCGACTTTAACTTTCTCTTTATCATGCTATCTTTTAACTTTCTCTTTGAATAATTTTGCATTTTCATAAGCTTGGGTTCTCCATTCATCTAATGAGCTTATATCAAATAACCTCTTTTCCCCAGCAAGTTTGAAATCATAGTTGAGTTCTTTAATTGTCCAAAATGCTTTATGTTCTAATTCAAGAGGCAAATGACAAGCCTTTCCATAGACCATTTTATAAGGAGACATACCCATATGATTGTTATATGCTGTTCTATAACCCCAAAGTGCATCATCTAATTTCTTAGACCAATTCTTCCTGGACCTATTGACAGTCTTTTGCAAAATTAATTTTATTTCTCTATTGCTAAGTTCAACTTGACCACTAGATTGTGGATGATAAGGAGATGCAATTCTATGGTTAACATCATACTTGGCAAGCATTTTACGAAAAGCACCATGAATAAAGTGTGAACCACCATCAGTCATTAAATATCTAGGGACTCCAAACCTTGGAAAAATAACTTCCTTAAGCATTTTAATAGAGGTGTTGTGATCAGCACTACTGGTTGGAATAACTTCTACCCATTTAGTAACATAATCAACCGCAACCAAAATATGTGTATACCCATTAGAGGAAGGAAAAGGTCCCATGTAATCAAATCCCCAAACACCAAATGGTTCAACAGCAAGTGAATAATTCATAGGCATTTCTTGACGCTTACCGATATTACCTATCCTTTGACATTAATCACAAGATGAGACGTACTTACACTACAAAAAAAAGACACATCCGTGACATTTTGGGCCGAACGAAATTTTTTTCTATCATACTTATGACACTTCTATGACGATAATTGTGACAAAACCCGGTATCATCATAGATGTGGTGGGGTCCTACTTCTATGAAAAAAATCATGACAGAAAATGGGATTTTCGTCCTGGGCGGGCCGGAGATGCAGCTGCATGACATTCTTTGGGCCGTCCATGACGGAAAAAACCCTGGTAGAAGCGAGGGCGAGGAAAATATCGGGGTGTTCCCGGCTACGGTGGGTGGTCGGGGCCGAGCGATGCGCATTTCTCTCGTACACGCACGCGCGTGGGTGCGAGGCATTGGGCTCTAACTGAACCCGAGCGAGGCATTGGGCTCTAACTGAACTCGAGCGATTGCACTGCACGCTACGCGTTACTGAACCCCAGCGATCGATCGATGGCTGTTAACTGAACCCGATCGAGCGATTCCTTCGCTACTGCTGCTAACTGAAGTCGATCGATCCTGCCTCTGGATGAACAGTGAGCACTGCTGGGGGGTTTGGATGAACAGTTCCCGGTGGGGGTGGATGAACAGGACCCCGTGGTGTTGCCTCTGGATGAACAGGACCCCGATCGATCGAGCCGGTTGGGGCTGGATGAACAGGACCCCGTGGAGGGCTGGATGAATAGGACCACCCCGTGGAGGGCAGGATGAACAGTAGACGGTGGAGGGCTGGATGAACAGTAGCCCGTGGAGGGGTGGTTGAACAGGAGCCCGTGGAGAGGGCTGGTTGAACAGTAGCCGGTGGAGTAGAGCGCGGTGGAGGCTGGATGAATAGGAGCCCGTGGATGAACAGTCGCAGGTGGAGGTTGGAGGAGGTAGACGGTGGATGAACAGTAGCCCGTGGAGGCTGGAGGGGGTCGACGGTGGAGATGAACAGTATCCCGTGGAGTCCCTTTTTGTGGTACGCCACACCCCTCCCGATGAACAGGACCCCCGTTTCGACCGTAGCGCTCCAACACAAGTCCGTTTCCTCCGTTTTGCAGTACGCCACCCCTCCCGATCAACAGGACCCCCGTTTCGACCGTAGGAGGTCCGTTTCCTCCGTTTTGTGGTACGCCAGACCCGTCCTGATGAACAGGATCCCGTTTCGACCGTGGCCGGTCGAACACAAGGCTGTTTCCTCCGTTCTGCGGTACGCCAGGCCTCGTTTCCATCTGTTGTTCCATCCAAGCCCTCCCGATGAACACGACGACGCATTCCGACCCAGCCGGTTGGCCCCCATGAACACGACGACGACGCAGTTTCTCCGTTCCGACCCAGCCATGTACACGAGCCCTGGCCGTACGTATGCGCGAGTAGGCGTTCGAGACCCTGCCCGTATGTACGTACGTGGCCGTATTTTCTTTCTTGCACACTGGCCGCTGTACGTATGTGTACATGCTACGTGCGTGCCTCTACTACGACATGTGCGCGCCTCTACATCGACCAGTATGTACGTACACGTTCGCGACCAGAATGACAACGCTACGTACGGTTCGACCAGGTGGGTCCCGACTATCAGGCACTTCCTTGCGTGCGAAGATGTAGTTGGTGGGTCCCAGCAGTCAGGGGAGCGAATCGTTTTTTTGCCCGAACGCACTTCCTTGCGTGCAAAGATGTAGCTGGTGGGTCCCAGCAGTCAGGGGGAAACGTTTTTTCACAAAATACCGTGGCCCGTCCGGTGTGTCCCCGCTGTCAGGTGGAGGAATAATTATTTTGCGCGTAATAAGGAGGCACTTCCTTGCTTCGGCCGTGGACCCAGCTGTCAGCCTCTCCACGTACAGTCCATGTCCGATGGAAGCCGTTCCTTAACCACGTTGACCACGCCGCGCCGAGAGCACCAGGGCGATGGACGACAGCGAGGCCTAGGAATGGGACGACGCGGAGCCGGGGAAGTCGCGGCAGTGGAAGCCCGCGCGGAGAGGAGTATGAGGGTTCACTGGTTCGGATGCGGTGTGAGGCTGCCGTCGCCGCAGGGCCTGGCCAGCGGCGGGAATAGTAGGGGGCGGTGAGGCCTCCGTGGCAGCCCAGCCGGCCACGGGAGTCAGGAGCATGCAGCACAACCGGCGCTGCTTTGGGTGGCTGGAGCAAGAAGACAAGAGGTTGAAGAAGCACTACAGCCGTTGGATGGACATCGTACGGTCACTGGAGCTAGAATCGTTCATATTGACTAAGTTGACAAAGCACTCCGTCCCCATCAAATTAGTAGGCCCACAAGTCAGCCTCCCACCAAGGTGGGCCCAACTAGCAGGGGGAGTATTCATATTTTTGTGCGTAATAAGGAGGCACTTCCTTGCATGCGAAGATATAGCTGGTGGGTCCGACCTGTCAGCGGTGGGAATGTTTTTTCGCGAAATACAGAGGCCCTTCCGGTGGGTCCCAGCTATCAGGTGGAGGAATCATTATTTCACGCGTAATAAGGAGGCATTTCCTTGCGTGCAGCCGTGGACCCAGCTGTCAGCCTCTCCACGCACATTCTACTTCCGATGGTGTCGTTCGTTAACCACGTTGACCACTCCGCGCCGAGCGCATCCAAGGTGGTGGACGACGGCGAGGCCACGGACAGCAACGAGCCAGAGATGGGAGACGCGGGAGTAGAGTCGCAGACGGAGAGGTGTACGAGGGTTAACTGGTTCTGGTGCGGTGTGGTTCGGCAGTCGGTGGAGAAGAACATGAGGTGTGGAGGGGTGGAGGGATGGCCTGGCCAACGGTGGAGTAGCGCTTCACAGCGAAGCGTGTAAGCAGAGCTTCTAGCAGCAGGAGGCGGGAGCAGGTTGTCCCGACGGCGCTGGAGGAAGAAGACGAGAGATTGAAGATGGATGCCGGTCGTTGGATGTAAATCCAATGGCTAACGATGTCAGAATCATTTGTTGACTAAGTTGGCAATGACTTGCATTGGCTTCGGCCTATTGGCCCATATTTCAGCCTCCAAAAATGTGGCACGTATTCAACCCATTTTTTTAGAATTTATAGTCTTGTTTTGCGGGGTAGAATTTACAGTCCATTTGATCTTTTTTTTGAATTATAGTCCATTAGCTGGGCTGGGTGAACAAATAATGTAGCGTCCATGCGGCCCATTTATGTTTTTTCCTAAAAAATTACAGGCCATTTGCACTTTCTCGAAATACATGATTTTGCTGGGCTGATTCTAATTATAATGTTGGGGTGGGCGCATCAATGTTATCAAAAAATAAACAGGGGATGAGCATTTTGTTATATATACATATATATATATATATAAATAATAAGTGATTTATTATTACATTGGTCCTTAAATCTTACCAACCTTTTGTACACAATCACCAGGATTTTCGTTGCCAAAAAAAATCCAGGATTTTATTGTTAAGAAATTATTTTTATAAGTTAACAAGATGTGGGATATTGTTTTCTTACATATGTAAGTATCTGTTAAATATATGATGAAAATAACAATAATATATAATAACATATAAAATAATTTAAATATATATAATATAGTTGGAAGGGAAACATAAGTTGGACTAGGCGTTCCTATTCTTATATAGAAAAATAGAACAGACCTCTGTGTTTTCTTAAAAAAATACATAAATTGGGCTGCCGATGTTTCAGGAAAAATAAAACCTCGGATGGGAGGTCCATAGGCCGGTCGATACATGACGGCCCTCAAGAAAATACAAACAGGCCTATGGACCTCCAATCCGAGGTCGTGGGCTGCGCATGTTAAAAAAGAAAGCCTAGACGGGGCAGCCCAAAACCCAGCTGATACTTGCTGCCCCAGTGATAATAAATGATACCTGCCAGCTCCCCGGCTTCGTTGTGAATTTATCTCCTATAGTAACTATGTTGAAGCACCTAAAAAAATGTAACTATGTTGACAAACCCGTGGGCCCCAACGTTAGTATAGCATTAGGAGGAAGTATTTTTTCGATGAGGCACTTGCTTGTGTACGGCCATAGACCTGGTGGGTCCCGACTGTCCGCCTCTCCACGTACAGTCCTTCCAGATTCCTCTCATTTGTTCAGCATGTTCACAATGGCAGACAGCGACGTCGCGGCGAGTGCACAAAGGCGCAGGAGGAGATCCGACCACCTGAGGAAGTGCCTTATTAGTAACGAAACAACCGAACTAGCCCAGTGGCCGAGTGACACTACCCGACAGCTGTTCCGCCCGGGTTCGATTCCACCTGTGCAGAGAAAATATCTCCAAATTTTTGCCTCTGCCTTTATTGACATGTGGGTCCCAATTGTCATCTACGCACACCACGTCCTACACTTGCCAAAACTTCGTCCCTCGTTTTCTCTATTTTTCGCACACTCGACATTATGTGGGCATTTTGAAAATAGCATATCTTTTTGACTGTGCATCATATGAAGATGTGCTATGCATGAATGTTGATCAGCATGATGTTAACTGGCTGGTAGTTCCAGTTTCGACCGTGAATAAAACTTCCATCATGATGTTAACACTGTTTGAAAAGGCCGTGTTAATATAAATGCTCTGCCTCTAAAAGTTGCAGTTTCTTATCTAAAACTGAACTTGGAGTTTCTTATCTGAAACTGAAACTTGCAGTTTCTTCTCTGAGAATCACATTGTCTGCACTTTTATACTCCTATGAAACTACATTTTTTTAAGTGCTAAAAATAGATCTCTAGAATTCATAAAATACTTCATATGCTCAATACTGCAAATCTGAAATTCAAAAGACATTCATATCTGAAAGTACTCTTAAAATACACAACACAAAACACAATTCACAACCTGCAAATACTAACAGCCCTAAGCTCCTCCTGACAATTCACAATCTGCCCGACTATTGGTCTGGGGGGGAGGCAATCCCTCCTATTCCTCGGCGGCAGACAGCCGCCCCGTGAGACGATCTGAACGACGAGGGAGAGGATGGCGGGGAAGCGTCGTCGGGCCAACTGTTTTTCTCCTTTTGCAGTTCGGTTTGGTCGACGAAGACTCCACCGGCTCGCTCTGGCACGACACCCTCACAAACGGCACCCTGTAGATGCTCGATCCTTCAATCTCTGGTGGATGCTCCATCTGGGATCGATACTCCCACCACCGCTCCCTCACGATCGGATTCGGTGAATCTGTTTGCTCCATGGCCCAGAGGAGCAGCTCTATGTACTCCCGCGCGACTCCCTCCGGGAGTATCGCCGCCTTTTCGCTGTTGCAGATATTTGGCCATGGATGTCGCCGTCGCCGCTAGTTGGTCCTTGTTGTCAAACCAAGATTGTATCTCCAACATCCTAGCTAGCTTCACAGGGTCGCCGTCTGCGATCCTCACGTATCAGTTGTACTCCTCCATCGATCTACTTCTCCACAGCACCTTCACTCACCGGTGGTGGTTTTTGAATGGAAGAGGAGAGGACCAGCGCTGGTTTTGGTTTAGAACAAGAGAGGAGCGACGCTGGTTTTGGATTGGAACAGGAGAGGAGGGGCGGTGGTTTTGAAATGGAAGAGGAGAGGAGCGGCGCTGGATTTAGATTGGAACAGGAGAGGAGCAGCGGTGGTTTAAGAGGAGAAGAGTGGAAGAGCAGCGCTGGTCTTGGAAGTAATTTTTTGTTTTGCATATTTTGGGTCAAAGTTTGACCACGTAATGTATTTGACAAGCAAAATGTGAATGCATGTCACCAAAAATTGTATCGTTTGGTTCGTATCTGAATGTACTTTCAAATTATATTATTTTTGCAACGTATAACATATATTTTATTTGCGAAAATCATGGTCAATTATGACCCAGAATAAAAGGGAGACTAGTTAATGTGGGGTCGCTTTCTTAATTGAAGGGTAAATTGATTTTGATTTTGATCCAGTCACAGCGCGCCGGCCCTCTCGTCCAATCCTAAATCGCTGCCGCACGCTCCTCTCCCTCTTCTCCGTTGCAAAACCACCTCCTCTCCTCTCCATCATCTCCATTCCAAAACCACCGTGTCGCCTCTCCCTCTTCTCCATTGCAAAACCACCTCCTCTCCTCTCCATCATTTCAATTCCAAAACCACCGTCTCGCCTCTCCCTCTTCTCTATTGCAAGACCACCGTCTCTCCTCCCATCTTCCAAAGCTAGCACCAAATCAGGCAGATCGCCGGCGGCAACCAGGCAAAGTTAGCCAGATTAAAGGAGATCCTTACTTGGTTTGACAATGAGTGGGAGATTTCGAGGACGGTAGGGTTTAAGGTAAGCTTTGCACTAACCTAATCTTCCACCTGCTCATGCTTACAGTCGGTGTGATAGCTAATGAAAATCATGGTTACAATCAGTCTTCGAGTACTATGCCAATCACCATTAAATAGCTCTAGACCTTTGGGTCAAAGTTGTGACACTGTGTACAAATAAAGAAAAATAGATTGGTGCTTCTTTCAGAAAAGAGTACTCCCTAGAAAACTGCCAATATAAGCTACTAGTATTTGGTTAGAGGATTTGCTGCCGAGAAAGATCCGTCCACAGAGAGCGCCACACATCGCACTGGTGGTGGTGGATGCCAATGCGTGCATGGAGCATGGTTGGTGTCGGTAATTTTTACTTGGCACACCTCGCACTCTGCATATATGCCGGTTCCATCTGTACATTTGTGCAGTTCCACCAAAATGCAGTTGAATAACCCTGTTTGCACAGATAATGAAAAAGCGTGATTACATTATAGTGGCACTAGTTGATGAAACACGCAAAATAAATAGAAGAAAATATTGCGATAGTATCATAGTATGCCATGCTGCGAGGGCGAGATGGGCCCTGCGACGCCTCATACGGTACGCCACGCCTCATACTGGAAATCATCCCAAGTCTCCCCGATACACCTTCTGCCAGTGATGAACATCAGTGTACAGCGGTAGTACAAGGAGGGGCCTTGAGACATTCAAATCTCTATTTTTGTGCAAATCAACTAAAATTAAGCACCCCAGTTTGCAGAAACGCTTAAACATTAACAATGGGACTAGTTGATGAAACATACATTAACAAAGAGAAGCACTTTCTTTATCTACATTGGAAATGAAATGATAGAGAGGACACTCGCTCTATTTTAACTGTATTATTACTTCATTTTATCAGTGACACTAGGGTCGAGCAGGTGGCAAACGAGGTGTACCGTGCGTCGCAAAGATGAAGGCCGGGGGTGCTTAGACTGGGATGCTAAAGCTGGCTCTTTCCGTCCCTATCTTCCCCCCTGATGTTTCTGTGGTAGCATTTGGGTTGTAATCCAAACTTGGTCGAGCTAGTGCTGCGTCCCCCTACCTTCCTAGCTTATGTGGCGAACTTGTCTCCTGCGAGTACTCAGTCTGTTCTAGTAGTAGTTGCATAACTGCCCGTTTACACTGAGATGTTGTCGGATAATGGTTCTCTATGGTTGGGTTTCTTTAATGAAATCGGAGGGAACCCCCTCTTTCGATATATAAAAAAAATAGTGGCACAAGCGGTGCCAAAACATTGCCTCAAATTAATAGTGCCACTAGATTAAGGTGCAAAATAATAACATTACTGCTTTATCATGGCAGTGCCAAAACAGTAGCACAAGAGCAGGATCAACATGCAGGATCTTTGGCAAACGGTCAGACCAAAAAGGAACATACCTCGTTATGGGAACCATATCTGTAGTCAATGCAATCGTAGAAGGGATGACACCAGTAACCAACATGGATGATTCAATTCATGGGACCTTTTGGTGCAGTTCACCTAAAATGAAGCAATGTCCCATGAGCTAGCAGCTTCTTATTTTTTTTAAGAAAAGGGCTCCAGCCCCGGTTCCATTTCCATCAGAAAACGAAACCCATAGATCTTATTCTTCATTAGTTGCAATAAAATTGAGCAACATCAAGGTTGGTCGTGAAGCTCCTGGAGAGTAGGCGGACCAGGATAGTTGCATCTCTAACGAAAAGAAGCAACTTATCATAATGGGAAATTTAACAGGACATGAAAAAAAGTGCCATTGATTCATATTACTGGAGGCATTACATTGAAAACAACATTGGTTTAACATGTACTTACTTTTAACATGCGACTGCTACATTTTACCAGTGGCATTACATAAGACCGGCTCGGGGCAACAAACATCAGAAGAGGATATTGTAACACCCCGGTTGTAACTTTCCATATTTGTAACTCCAACTCTTGCCATTTTCGGCTATGTGTTATGATATTCCCTTCGGGGTTGGGTTTTGTTTTTGTTTTGCATTGTGTTCATGTCATGCATCTCATATCATGTCATCATGTGCATCGCATTTGCATACGTGTTCGTCTCATGCATCCGAGCATTTTCCCCGTTGTCCGTTTTGCAATCCGGCACCCCCACATGATCCGGCGCACCCCTCTTGTTTCTTTTCATGAGCGGGTGTTAAACATTCTCGGAATGGACCGAGGTTTGTCAAGTGGCCTTGGTATACCACCGGTAGGCCACCTGTCAAGTTTCGTTCCATTTGGAGGTCGTTTGATACTCCAACGGTTAACCGGGTAACCGCAAAGGCCTCTTGTGTGTTGCAGCCCAACACCCCTCCAAAATAGCCCACTAACCCAGCCAACCCCCCTCCATGCTCTCCGCCGTTCGATCACGATCGTGTGGGCGAAAACCGCACTCCATTTGGAGTCTCCTAGCTCCCTCTACCTATAAATATGTGATCCCCCTCCGAATTCGCGGTGCAAACCCTAGTCCCCTTCCCCTCTCCGCAGCCGGACGTGTCCGGTCCGAGCCGGACGAAATCCCGCCGCCGCCCCGGGCCTATCCGCAGCCGCCACGTGGGCGCCGCCGTCGCCGCCGACCACAGGTCCGCGAGGCCCACGGCCGGCCCCCGCGGCCCGGTCGCCCCCTCCGGCGCCCTCGCGCCCTCTTCGGCTTCCTCCGGCCGGCCCCGTCTCCCCTGAGCCCCACACCGGTCGCCGCCGTCTTCCTCTCCCTCCTCTCCACGCCGGCGCCCTCCTCCCGTCGCAGCTCCGGCGAGCGGCCCGATCCAGATCTAAACGAGAAGGTTGACTTCTCCCCCCCCCCCCGAAATTCTCTCAAGTCCCGAAGATTTTGCAATATGTGGCTCTGTTCATCGCATCATAACTCCTTGCATACTACTCTGATTTGTGCATATAATATATCGAAATGTTCGCCTCGAGATGCTCTTCATTTTGTTACATTTTGCCATGCTCGTTTAAGTTCATCTTGATGCCCAAATCTCTGGTGCAAGAATGCTATATGATGTTTACTGCTGTTACTTATTAGAACTTGGTGTTTTGTTATTTTTGTTGGAATTGATGTGTGCATCTTATGGGCATGAGCTCTACAGGTGTTTTGATATATGCCATGCCATCGTTACAGAGGTGTATACCCTGTATTTTTGTGATCTATGTGGTGACTAGCACAAGCATGCAAACTAGGCTTCGTGATGTTTCTGTTTTCAGGGACTTAGAATTTTGCCAAGTCTGTGACTGCTGTTATTTTGTTGCCATGTATCCATGTGGCTACAGAGAGATGCATGCTCCTTTTGATGATTTTCAGTAAGGATGTTTTGTAGATATAGTTGTGCTCTATCCATCCATGCCCCTGTTTGAAATTGTGGAGGGCCATAGTATGTCTTAATCTTGCTCTACTTTTGCTATAAAATGTTCCTGGCAGATTGTTTACATGTTATTCAATTTTGCCAAGGTTGTTGTAGTTGATCCATACATGCTATGTATTTTCTCTTGCCATGGTTAGCATCATAAACATGCCATCTTGCTGTAGGTATGCTTGTTTTGTCATGCATTGCTTTGTGGTGAGTGAATCAAGCTCACCAAGATGCCTTCATAATTCTGTTTACTGCCATGCTCTGTTTTCTGCTGTCTGAAACCTGTTAACGAAACTTGCTATGTTTACATGGGTGCCATCATATCTTCTGGTCCTTTTTGGCTCATGGTAAGTAAAGGACTTTTTTTCTATGCATTTAGTAGATTCATTCCATGCATTGTATTCCTATGTTAAGTTCCTGTAGCATGTTGATTGGTTGCTCTGAACATTGCTACCTGATGCTGTTTCTGCCATGTCCACTAATTTCACCAAGTATGTGAACCTGATATCGTTTGCACTTTTTCCATGCTTGTTTGAACCTGTTATGGTGTGATCTAGTCGTAGCTCAGTGTTCATCTTTTGTCAAGCATCTCCTGTAGATTACTCTCATATGCTTTGTTGCTATGTTGGAGTGATGTAGCATAGTTACTTGTTGCATTCTAAGTGCTATCATGCTGTTAATCGCAGAATCGTGTCATTCTTGTTTTGCTCGCCATTTGCAAACCGTGCATCCGTTTCCGGTGATCTTTATATCGATTTCGACCGAAATCATCTCATCTTTCCAGTGGCATACTTGGTTTGCCGAGTTACTGCCTTTTTCATCATTTTCTTCCGGAGCACGCATACGCATCGCATATCATATCTCGCATATCATGCATGTATTGCATCATGTTGCTTGTGCTTTTCCCGTGATTGATTGTGGTTCCATTGCTTGTGTTCTTGCTGTGGGTAGAGCCGGGAGACGAGTTCGTGAACGAGGAACCTATTGAGTACGCTTTCGAGGATCAAGCTTTCGACAACTCTGAGAACCTTGCAAGCAAGATGACCACACCCTCGAAATCACTTCTATCTTTGCTTTGCTAGTTGTTCGCTCTATTGCTTTGCTGCGCTACCTACCACTTGCTATATCATGCCTCCCATATTGCCATGTCAAGCCTCTAACCATCCTTTCCTAGCAAACCATTGTTTGGCTAAGTTACCGCTTTTGCTCGGCCTTCTGATAGCGTTGCTAGTTGCAGGTGAAGTTGAAGTTGGTTCCATGTTGGAACATGGATATTTTTGGAATATCACAATATCTCTTATTTAATTAATGCATCTATATATTTGGTAAAGGGTGGAAGGCTCGGCCTTATGCCTGGTGTTTTGTTCCACTCTTGCCGCCCTAGTTTCCGTCATACCGGTATTATGTTCCTTGAGTTTGCGTTCTTACGCGGTTGGGTGATTTATGGGACCCCCTTGACAGTTCGCCTTGAATAAAACTCCTCCAGCAAGCCCACCCTTGGTTTTATCATTTGCCACCTAAGCCTTTTCCCTTGGGTTTTCGCGAGCCCGAGGGTCATCTTTATTTAAACCCCCGTGTCGTGGAATTGTCACGGCAGATGTCCTCAAGCTAGGACTTAGTCGTGGAGCCATCGCCGCTAGGAAGCTTGAAGGGGTTAAACGGGACAAGGAACATGAGGGTTTATACTGGTTCGGCCCCTTACGGTGAAGGTAAAAGCCTACGTCCAGTTGAGGTGGTATTGATTAGGGTTTCGATGACCAGGGAGCTTAACTGCTATGCCTAGCTCTCGACCAGATCTTTCTCCTTCTAAACCGCTGCCGGGTCGTCCCTTTATATAGAGAGGTTGACGCCCCGCAGTTCTCTGAGTCCCGGTCGGCTCATAAGAGTGTCCGGCTCGGACTCTCAACTATTCTTGCCTTACACTACAAGTTCTACCATAATGACGGTTGTAACTACGGGCCTTAAGCCATCTCCGGGTCTTAAGCCCATCTTTGGTCCACCGTCTTCAAGCTTGGCGCCGGGCTTCAGGTGATGACCCTTATGAGTAACCTGGCCCCACCGGGCGGGTGACTCTAGGGTTTATATCCTCAACATTAGGCCCCAGATTGATTTGAGCCGGCTCACGTCAATCTTCAATCCTTTCGACAGAAAATCTCCGGCTTACAATTGTGTGAGGGCCATAACCCGGCGTGACGTCATCCTCTGGATTCCGGGTAATCCGCTGTGACGTCATCTTCCATTAAGTCCGTTTTTTACTCCACCATATCCGCAACAGATCTTATCTTTACCGCCATCCCGAAAATCGAGGCGTTTTTATGGTGAGATAACCGCGCCGTGGCCTCCTCATTTCTCGCGCCCACTTATGAGCCTTGCCTTATAAATAGCCCGGCCCGTTGAACCTCCAGCCACTCGTCTTCCTCCTCTCGCCACCGTTCTCCCGCTCGAGCTCCATTGCTGCCGCCGCCGCGGGTCTCCTCCTCCTCACCAACTCCGGCCGCTACATCAACCTGTTGTGTCCAGAGAAAACGGCAGCGACCTCCGCGACTCACCAGCACCTGTAAGTCCTTGCTGCCCCATAGAACAGATCTCCAGTAGGGTTTCTTCCTGTTCTTCCCGTGTTCTTCACCGTTCTTCACGGGTTCTCAGTAGATTTGATTTTTACCACCCTTCTTGTTCTTAGACTTGTATAGAACCACTGCGGTAGCTGTTTTACTTCCATTCCCAATGTACATAGATTCCTTTTTACTGCATAGAGGCTCCGTTCGAACCCGCGAACTTCTTCTGCGTCTATTTTAGGTCTAGAAACTTTCCTTTTAGCCGACCGTTTTGATCCAAATTAGTTACTACAATGTGCGAAACCTGTTTTCACCACACTTAGTAAAAAACTGCACCCGCTGAGTCATGGCGGTTTACATTTCCGACTTAAAGAAGCCACGCGCTGTAAAACCTTCCGGCTCAAAAGAAGCCACGCGCCGTAAAATTTTCCGGCTCATCTGCGACAAGGTCGTAGACAATCGAATTACTCCCAATACCTCCAGCGGCTTAGATAACCCGATGCACCTAGATATATGTCATTAGGCCCCTCCATAAGCCGCCACTTTAAACATTGAACTGTAAATTTCCTCCGGCTTATAATTAAACCGGACATTTTTCCTTTTATCATGGGCTTCCAACTTTCACCATGCCTCCCGAAGCTCCCAAAGCACCCATCACTTGCAACTGGATGAGGTCCAACGTCACCGACGAGACCTTAGCGGATTTTGTGAAGTCGGGTTACCTGCCCAAGAAGGACGTCATGTCCTACCGTGCCCCCGACCCATCAGAGGAGAGACCACAGCCAAGGGACGGGGAGGTGGTAATTTTTGCAGATCATATGAGCCGGGGCTTCGCACCGCCCGGCTCAAAGTTCTTTAGAGATGTGCTGAATTTTTTTGATCTGCGGCCACAAGACATAGGACCCAATTATGTGTCCAATATATGCAACTTCCAAGTGTTCTGCGAAGTCTACCTTGGAGAAGAGCCCAGCCTTCTGCTCTTTAGAGAGCTATTCTATTTGAACCGCCAGAATGAGTGCGCCAACGGACCAAGCGTGGAACTTGGTGGAATCTCCATTCAACGCCGGCGAGACTGCCTTTTTCCTTACGCCGAGCCACCCAAAGGACTGGAACCAGACGTGGTTCTACTGCCAGGACACTTCACCGGCTGACGAGAGCCCGCTGCCCGGCTTTCGTCCCTCGCGTCTGGAACCAACTCACCCTCTGTCAGACAAGCTATCTCAGGCGGAGCGCCAACCTCTGATCCCCACCATCAACAAAATAAAGGCTGTCCTAGGCAATGGCCTCAACGGCATTGATCTGGTCCGGGTTTGGGTCTCCTGGCGGGTGATCTCTTTGAGCCGCCGCCCCGGCTTAATGTGTGATTACACGGGCCGGAAGGATGACCCCCTGCGACACAGCCGCAATGATCTTCCTGAAGACGTTGCTGAAGAAATGACCAAGGCCCTCTTAAATGAGAGCTTGGCAGACTGCGGGAGGACCGGCTTAAGCCCCTTCTGCAAGACCAACCCGGCCCCAGCGGTAAGCCGCTGATCTGAACATCTTATTTTCTCCTTTAGATAATTTTTCATCTTATCCTTAAGAAATCGTCATTGTATTTTTCAGGCTGATGATAAATTCTGGAAGGTCATATATGACCATGAGGCGGCCAAGAAAGCCAGGAAGGCTAAGAAAGCCGCCAAGAGAGCCGCTCCCCGCAAGAAGAGAAGTAGGCCTACTGCTTCAGAGCTGCTGCAACTAAGCGACAGCTCCGAGTCAGAGGTAACCCCTGAGCCTGTAAGCTCTTGTTGTATTTGTTGTTTATTTCTGTCCACCTTATCAATACTGTTCATCAACAGGATGACACCGGAGCAAGTAACCCGGTGGTTGAAGAGGTAATGACACTTTCCTCCGAGTCGGAGCCCTTGCCAAGGCTTAAAGTCCGAATGGTAACCCGAAAAGTAAGATTTTCACATCCTTTAGCTTATCAAGATCCTCAATTTCTTTTGAGGCAACAGATTCATGAGAGCCGGCGGCACACCCGGACCACACAAGGATGCTGACCTCTCCTCCGGCTTACCTGAGGCATCAAGGAAGCGCCGGACCGAGGTTCTTTCCAACTTATATCCTTTTCATCCTCTGGCGGGTGTTATACGTCAACCTCTCAATTCTTCTGATTCAAATTATCAGGAAACGTCTCCTTCCTCTGGTGACTCGATGCAGTCAAATCTTCCGGCTTTCAAGACCGTACCCGGGTAATGATGATCATCTCTTGCTGTGCTTTATCTTTACTCATACTTTTGTACTAACCTTTTGTCCTTTCAGTGCTCAAGCAAAGCTCAGTAAAAGAGCAAAGAAGAATAAGCCGGCAGAGGAGTCGGTCGTGACGGAGCCGGAAGTTTCCGCTCAAGATCCGCCAGCCGCCTCTGCTCCTGAAGCCACCGCTCCCACCGTCGAACCAGCCATGGAGACTTCCACCAACCCGGATATCTCCAGCCCGGCTCAGCCGGCCGATGACCCGGACGTGGTAATCACCCGGACGGAGTTTGTTGAGCCGGGGAGACCCACTGCGTTGGCCAAGTGCTCCGCCAAGGAAGAGTTGCTAGAGCGCAGCCGGGCCAATCTGGACCTCACCAATTATACGAACTTGAGCATCGGAGAGATCGTCTCCGGCTATGTGAGTCAGGTGCACAAGAGCCGGGATTTGGAGATCAACATGGTGAATACGATACAGCAGAAGTCTGAGGTACCACTCTACTGCTTACTGCATAGTTATCTTTACCATACTAGCCCCCAAGTCGATGACTTATGGTTGAATAGGTTGTAGACTTAAGTTCCGGCTTATTTCCATGAACCGGTAATTTGTAGATAGAAACGTTCGACATGCATTAGCCCCCAAGTGCCAAGTGTCTTTGCTTGGAAAGCGCTTGGGACTTCAAATTTGCATAGTAACTGTTCATATTATAACCCGGAAATTGTGCAGGCTGCTTGCAAGAAGCTTGAGGCTGACATCTCTGATCTGAAGACCCGCCTGAGGACGCAGGAAACTGAGACCCGGAAGGCCAACGCCAAATTTGTGTCCAGTATTGCCGCTCAAGAGAAGCTGAAGAACTTTGAAGCTGAACGGAAAACTCGGGCCGAAGAAAAGGCTACTCTGGTGAGCCAGGCTGAACAGGCGGAGAAGGCTCTGACGGAGAGAACCGCTGAACTCTCCGGCTTAAAGCGCCACGTGTCACAGATGGTCGCCGCCATCTTCGGTAAGTTATTCCACCGGCTTTCATCAAGTTTATAATCCTTATGTCTCGTAACTCCCATTATTGCCAGCGGCTTATCTACTCTGTTAAACAGGTCCAAGAAGTGCCAACCTCAACCAAAGTGTGCTGACCAAGTTGAAGGCCGTGTACACTCTGGTGGAGCAACTCTACACCGGGTCACAGCGCGCCTTGGCCGTAGTGGCCCTATCCAATGAGGTGCCGACTCACCTGGCGGAAGTTCTTCGCCGGCTTGCCGTTCTTCCTCAGTGTGTCCAAGAGCTGCGACGGGCCTCTGCAAGAGCCGGAGCCATAGCTGCTCTGAGCCGGGCCAAGGCGTTCCTTCCAGAACTAGACCCGGCGGACATTGCCCTTGGCTGCCCCAGCTTGAAGGAAGACGGCACCTCCTTCGACCAAAGGGACTTTGCAGCCTGCGTGAAGATCGTGCGCCCAGTGGCCACCCTGATTGGAAATGACACGGATCTGACCAAGTACCAGCCGGGTTACGATGCAGAGAATCAGAGGATCCCCACTCCGCGTTATGAAGCCATCAGCTTAGTTCCGCCGACTCGTAAGCACACCTTTGCCCCGGAAATTGACCCGGCCGGGTTAATTGACGAGGAAGCTCAATTTGAAGCTCTGAGCGGCATTGACTGGAAATCGTCAACTTTCCAGGTCTTGGGAACAGCCGGAGGAGCGGAGAGGGATGAGCCGGAAGCTTCAACCCAGCAAGCATCTTAACTCTGTAGGCGGCTTATTCAAACAATGCTTCACCCTTTTGGACTCGATGAGTCTTGTAATAGAATAGGACCATTTTAATTTTGTCGTGCCATCGTGCACGTGCTGAATGCTTAATTCCATTGAAGTTGTTTCCTTATATTCCTCCAGGTCATAAATGATCATTCATGTTCCTTAAGCTCAAATAGTTGTCTTTAACTATCCTGCATAGAAAAACAAATCACAAGTCTCTAGGCGGCTTACCGCACTGAGAGTCATAGTCTTATACATATAACCCGGAATATGAATTACAAAAGACTGGTCCTCAATTATTGCCTTGATATAACCGTAATAACACACTTACCGGCCTTCAAGCACACTTCCGGTTTATATAACCCGGGTAATAAGGTTAGTACCTCAATTCCGGTTTACCAGTCTTAATAACGCCGATTGTGTTCGACTAGTACTGTGAATCAAAGTTAAGTCGGCAAAGTGAGACCCGCCGTGCACACTTGAAACAAACAGAAGAATTTGTTGCAAATCAGAAAAGCTTAGGGGCTTCCGGTTCGAATACGACCAGAGACCCATCCCAAAGGGGTGATGCTAAGATTCGAATGCGATCATATAGCCCCCAGTGGGTGTGGCGATGCCAATCAAGAGGGTACCGACAGCTATGTTCTCTTTGGTTCGAATACGACCTATGTTTGAACAGGAAGCCCCCAAATGACCTTAGGAGTTGTTTAACGACGCTGATTCGAATACGATCCACGTCGGTTCCCAAAGGGGTGTTGAACTATGATTCAAATATGATCAAAGAAAACTCCCCAATGAGCTCGGCACTTTGCCAATCAAATGGGTATCGACAGCTATGTTCTCTTTGGTTCGAATACGACCTATGTTTGAACAGGAAGCCCCCAAGTGACTATACTACGCACGGCTAGATTCGAATGCGATCATAAGCCGGATCCTCCTTCAAGTTATCATGTGATCTTGTAATGGAAACAACACATTCACCTTTGGAGGAGAAAAAAGGACAGAGGTCCTGCTTTATTGCTTATCATAATATATACATGGCTTATAGAAATATGTACATTATGAGAGCCGGCGGCTTAATTGTAATAAGGCCGAAGCTGAGCTATGTTCCACAGCCGACGGGTCTCTTCCTCCGACTTACGTGAATCTTTATGCTCTCGAACGTCGATAAGGTAGTATGACCCATTGTACAAGTTCTTGCTGACCACAAAGGGTCCTTCCCAAGGCGGGGATAGCTTGTGCGCATCTGTTTGATCTTGGATGAGACGGAGCACCAGATCGCCTTCCTGGAAGACCCGGGATTTGACCCGGCGACTGTGATAACGGCGCAGGTCTTGCTGGTAAATCGTTGAGCGAGCTGCTGCCACATCACGCTGTTCGTCCAACAAGTCAAGAGCATCTTGGCGCGCCTGTTCATTATCCGCCTCAACATAAGCCGCTACTCGAGGCGAGTCATGACGGATGTCACTGGGGAGGACTGCTTCCGCTCCATAAACCATGAAAAAAGGCGTGAAACCCGTAGACCTGTTAGGAGTAGTATTGATGCTCCATAACACAGAGGGTAACTCCTCCACCCAGCAACCCGGCGTCCGTTGCAAAGGGACCAAAAGCCGGGGTTTGATGCCTTTCAGAATCTCCTGATTAGCTCTCTCAGCTTGACCATTGGATTGAGGGTGAGCCACTGATGAAACATCGAGTCGAATATGCTCTCGTTGGCTAAACTCCTCCATGGCACCTTTGGACAGATTGGTACCATTGTCAGTTATGATGCTGTGTGGAAAACCAAAGCGAAAGATCACCCTTTTCATGAACTGAACCGCCGTGGCTGCATCACACTTACTAACTGGCTCTGCTTCAACCCACTTGGTGAATTTGTCAACTGCCACCAAGAGGTGGGTCTTCTTATCCTTGGACCTTTTAAAAGGCCCAACCATATCAAGCCCCCAGACCGCAAAGGGCCAAGTAATTGGGATCATCCTCAGCTCCTGAGCCGGCACATGAGCCCGTCGCGAGAACCTTTGGCAACCATCACATTTACTGACCAAGTCCTCCGCATCAGCATGAGCCGTCAGCCAATAAAAACCATGACGAAAAGCCTTTGCAACAAGGGATTTTTTGCCGGCATGATGGCCACAATCCCCTTCATGAATCTCACGCAAGATCTCTTGACCCTCCTCAGGGGAGACACAACGCTGGAATGCTCCCGTAACACTGCGGCGATGCAGCTCACCATTGATAACAACCATTGACTTAGACCGCCGGGTTATTTGTCTGGCCAAAGTTTCATCCTCAGGCAAATCTCCCCGGGTCATGTAAGCCAAATAAGGCACTGTCCAGTCCGGGATGATGTGGAGAGCCGCCACCAATTGTGCCTCCGGGTCAGGGACAGCCAAATCTTCTTCTGTAGGCAACTTAACAGAAGGGTTATTGTAACATCCCAAATTTTCAATTTGGAATGTTATACATAGATCATCATTTGCATATCATGTTTTGTTGCATTTTGACAAATCCTCGATAAATCCTAAGCAACTCAAGGACCCTCGGAGAGAGTTGGGGATTTTCTCGAATTTTCTTATTTGATTTTTCAAACGAGGATTTGGATTTTTAATTATTTTTCTCTCCGAAAAAATATTTCATTTTAAATAAACGAGAGGAGAAAATATGACTTCTCCAAAACATTGAAATACTGGAGGAAAAATGTTAAAATCATTATTTGGAATTTATTTGGATTTTATTTGCAATTTTTATTGCATTTAAAAATATGCATGTTTTCAAAATATCTATTTTTGATTTTAAAAATGTTCACCCTATTCTAGATTTTCTAACTGGACGGGGAAAATTTATTTCATATTTTTCTGATTTTTATTTATTTTTCTACGCAATATTTTACGCGGAACTTATTTAAAAAAAATACGCGCCCGCGCCGGCTGGGCCGAGCCCAAGCCGACGGCCCGCCCGCGGCCTCTCCTCCTCCCGCACGCCGAGCCGCCGCCGGAGTCCGCCGCCCGCACGCCGCCCCGGTCGCCCCCTTCCCCAAGTCGCCGCCGCCCCCCTCCTTATATACCCCCCCTCTCTTCTCTCCTCACCCCGAGCGCCGCC
>NC_057802.1:374139637-374170487 GCF_018294505.1 Triticum aestivum
CCGCCCCTCGTCGCCCTCCCCGAGCCCCGCCGCACCCCTCGCCGCCGAGCCCCGCCCGCCGGAGCCCCGCCGAGGTACTGCTGCCGCTAGTCGTCTCGTGTTGACCGGTTTTCTGTAAAAAAAACCTTTTGTTTTAAAAAAAAACCTAGATCGGTTTTTTTTCGGTTTTTTTATTTCGCGAGCGTTCACCGAACCGTTCGTTTTAACGAACGCGTTCGTCGGTTTTTCTCTGTTAACGAACGTCCGTTATTTAACCGTTCGTCCGTTTTTCTTTTTCGTCGGATTTTCTCGAATTCGATTTCCGATCGAATTTTCGAATCTGTTTAACTTTTCGCTCGTTTATCGGAATCAGGTGATTCAAGCGCCTAGAGTTTCGTCTCGAAATTCTCTTTCCGATTAATCTACTCAAACAAGTTTTTGCTACAGTAAAATTTGACCTAGATCCAGATTAGCAAACGAAGTTTCTTTCTTTCGCCGTTTGACTTTCGTTGCTTCTTTCGAGTTGATTCTTTTGCAAACCGGAGTTCTTAAGTTGAACTTTCTGGTTGGATCTTTCATTCGAGTTTTACCTGTGCATTAGATGAGTACTGATTGTATGCTTGTTTGTTTGCGATAGAGTACCCGGAGTGTGCCGCTTGTTACTTCGACTCGCTAGGTTTTGCGGATCATCAGCAAGGCAAGTAACACTTTGATCATACCCCGTTCATACCCAGTTTTTATTGCATTAGATCTATTCCTCAAACACATTGCATGATTAGGATCTAATTAAACTGTGGGTATTGGGAAGTAGTTGAGGTAGTACCTATTACCTTTTTATTTATCAAACCCTTGGGAGTTACTTCTACGTTGCTATTATATGCCATGCTATGCTCGTAGACGTGGATTGGGTTTGAGAGATATTCATGACAGATGTGAGATGCTTAATAATGGTTCAACTTAAGGTGGCAACTAAAACTCACATCTGGGTGGATTGAGGCACCTGGAGAACCCAGTGTTGTCTGTATGTATAAGGTCCGCCACCCAGGCTCAAAGGGATCATAAGATTATTCATGCTAGAAACTTCCGTGTGCAGCCACAAGCTATTATGGGCTCTAGCATAGCTGAGTAGGTTACAGGATCTCTTGAAGAGGTGGACTAGCAGATGTAGGGGAAAAGTGCACAAACCTCTGCAGAGTGTACAAACTGATCATGATTAGCCGTGTCCCCGGTTATGGACAACTTGAGTATCTAGTACCTGGATTATCATTTGAATCTCATCACCGTGAAACTATAATTAATTTTGCTGGGTTAATGATGTTACTTAATTGGGATTGAGTTGGAGGTACCTTCTCAATGTTTCAACCACCATGATAGTTAAATAAAATTTATTCCTTTGCAGTAGGATAAAATTGGCTTTTCGCAAAAACATTAACCATAGAGCCTTTCCACCAGCCATATATGCATATAGTCTAGCCTTACCATTGTTCATTATCCTCTATGTGCTACTTTGCCAGCATATTCTATGTGCTGACCCGTTTCGGGCTGCAACGTTTCATGTTGCAGACTTTTCAGACGACGAGTAAGGAGCCTTAGGTCGTGGTCTTATACTCGGTGATGCCGCTGGAGTTGATGGACTCACTTATCTTCCAAGTCTTCCGCTGTTATCGTTATTAGATGGCCTTAAGCCATGTTTATCATACTTAATCTCTTCGAAGATATTCGATGTAATAAGTGTGTGATTGCTACTCTGTTATAAATCCTCCATTTGTACTGTGCGTGTCAGCATTACTGATCCAGGGATGACACTGGTGCACAGCAGCACAGGCCATTTGATGTCTGGTCGCTACAGTTATGCAAACCGTCCAGGAAAGTATTAGGCGGCACCGGTTTTCGCTGAGATCCCAGCTGGCTTAAAGCATCAGCCGCCTCGTTCTTCCTGCGGTCAATGTGCTCTACTTGGTAACCCTGAAAGTGCCCAGCAATGGCATCCACTTCACGGCGATAAGCCGCCATGAGAGGGTCTTTGGAGTCCCACTTGCCTGATACTTGTTGAGCCACCAAGTCTGAGTCGCCGAAGCACCTTACCCGGCTCAAGCTCATCTCCATAGCCATCCGAAGACCATGGAGCAAGGCCTCATACTCAGCCGCATTGTTAGTGCAAGGAAACATCAACCGTAGCACATAATGAAACTTGTCACCTTTAGGGGAAGCCAATACAACTCCAGCCCCCGAGCCCTCCAATTGCCTGGACCCATCGAAGCGAATGGTCCAATATGTGTTATCCGGCTTTTCTTCGGGCACTTGTAGCTCTGTCCAATCGTTGATGAAATACACCAAAGCTTGAGATTTAACCGCAGTGCGTGGCACGTATTTTAGACCATGAGGCCCAAGCTCTATAGCCCACTTAGCCACTCTCCCTGTAGCTTCTCTGTTTTGGATGATATCTCCAAGGGGAGCAGAACTAACCACAGTGATAGGGTGACCCTGGAAGTAATGCTTAAGCTTCCGGCTTGCCATGAACACACCATAAACAAGCTTCTGCCAATGTGGATACCGCTATTTGGACTCGATGAGTACTTCACTGACGTAATAAACCGGCCACTGAACCGGATGCTCCTTGCCCTCTTCCTTGCGCTCCACCACCACAGCCACACTGACGGCCCGGGTGTTAGCAGCTACATACAGCAATAAAGGCTCCTTGTCAACCGGAGCAGCAAGGACTGGGGGCTCTGCCAGCTGTCTCTTCAAATCCTCAAAAGCAGTATTAGCATCATTATTCCAGACAAAGTCATCAGTTTTCTTCATCAACTGGTACAACGGCATGGCCTTCTCACCCAAACGGCTTAAAGCAGCAATACGACCCGCCAGGCGCTGGACGTCGTTTATGCACGCCGGCTTAGCCAGAGAGGTGATTGCCTTGATCTTCTCCGGGTTAGCTTCAATACCTCTGTTAGAAACCAAGAAACCCAAGAGCTTGCCTGCAGGAATACCAAACACACACTTGGCCGGGTTAAGCATCATCTTGTAGACCCGGAGATTATCAAAGGTTTCCCTCAAATCATCTATCAGGGTTTTCTCTTCCCTGGACTTAACCACAATATCATCCACATAAGCATGAACATTGCGCCCAATCTGGTTATGAAGACAGTTCTGCATGCAACGCTGATAAGTCGCCTGTGCACTCTTGAGCCCAAAAGGCATAGATACATAACAGAAGGCTCCAAAGGGAGTGATGAACGCCGTCTTCTCCTGGTCCTTAACTGCCATTTTAATCTGATGATATCCGGAATAAGCATCCAAGAAGCTTAAGCGCTCACAACCCGCCGTAGCATCAATGATTTGATCAATACAGGGAAGGGCAAAAGGATCAGTCGGACACGCTTTGTTTAAGTCCGTGTAGTCCACACACATCCGCCAGGTGCCGTTCTTCTTGAGCACGAGCACCGGGTTAGCCAACCACTCTGGGTGAAAGACTTCAACAATAAACCCGGCCGCCAAGAGCCGGGCCACCTCTTCACCAATAGCTTTCCGCCTCTCTTCATTAAACCGCCGAAGAAATTGCCTGACCGGCTTAAATTTTGGATCAACATTGAGAGTGTGCTCAGCGAGTTCTCTAGGTACACTTGGCATGTCAGAAGGTTTCCATGCAAAAATGTCCCTATTCTCACGGATGAACTCGATGAGCGCGCTTTCCTATTTTGGATCTAGATTGGCACTGATGCTAAACTGCTGAGATGAATCACCTGGAACGAAATCAACAAGTTTAGTCTCATCAGCCGACTTAAATTTCATTGCCGGCTCATGCTCCGTAGTCGGCTTTTTCAGAGAGGTCATATCTGTTGGGTCAACATTGTCCTTGTAAAATTTTAACTCCTCTGTTGCACAAACAGATTCTGGATAAGCTGCATCGCCTTCCTCACACTCCAAGGCCACCTTTCGGCTGCCATGAACCGTAATGGTCCCATTGAGACCCGGCATCTTGAGCTGTAAATACATGTAACACGGCCGTGCCATGAACTTGGGGTAAGCCGGCCGCCCAAATATGGCATGATACGGGCTTCTTATCTTGACCACCTCAAAGGTCAATTTTTCCACCCTGTAGTTGTGCTCGTCTCCAAAAGCCACTTCCAACTCGATCTTGCCGACTTACCAGGGACCACACCATGGAAAATAGTGTTTGACTGGCTGAGGTTCTTATCAATCAACCCCATACGACGGAAAGTCTCATAATAGAGGATGTTGATGCTACTGCCTCCATCCATGAGCACCTTAGTGAACTTATATCCTCCCACCTGAGGAGCCACCACCAAGGCCAAGTGACCCGGATTATCCACCCGGGGAGGGTGATCCTCCCTACTCCACACTATAGGCTGCTCAGACCATCGTAAATAGCGTGGAACCGCCGGCTCAACAGCATTCACAGCCCTCTTATGAAGCTTCTGATCTCGCTTACACAGACTGGTGGTAAATACATGATACTGTCCACCGCTAAGCTGTTTTGGATTGGTCTGATAACCCCCCTACTGCTGTTGATGACCCTGGCCAGACTGCTGATTAAAGCCCCCTTGACCATTTTGAGGATTAGAATTTGAGCCGCCGCCCAGGCCATGAAAGCCGCCGGCGCCTGAGCCACCGCCCGGGCCATTGTTGTCGTTAAAGGCGTTGGAATTCTTAAAGGCCTTCATGATTGCACAATCCTTCCATAGATGAGTAGCTGGCTTCTCTCTAGAGCCATGCCTTGGACAAGGCTCATTCAATAGTTGCTCCAGCGTCGGGCCTGACCCGCCGGTTCGGGGAGGGGGCCTCCCCTTGCGTCTCTGGCTGTTACCCTGTGAACTGGCGTTGGCCACGAACTCTAGGCTGCCGTCGGCCTTACGGTTGCCACCTCCTTGGTTCCCCGGGTTATGCTGAGGACCCTTGCCATTGCCATTCTTCTTTCCCTTCCCTGTCCTTTCATCATCTGAAGCGGGGTCCTTGGTACTATCAGAATCGGCGTACTTGACGAGAGCCGCCATCAACGTACCCATATCATTGTAGTCGCGCTTAAGCCACCCGAGTTTCATCTTCAGGGGCAGAAAATGACAATTTTGCTCCAACATTAAGACAGCAGAGCCGGCATCCATCTTATCCGATGAATGTATGATCTCTTTGACCCGGCGAACCCAATGTGTCATAGACTCACCCTCCTGTGGTTTACAGTTAGTCAAATCCACTATTGACATAGACTGTCTACAGGTGTCTTTGAAGTTTTGTATGAACCGGGCCTTTAGCTCAGCCCAAGATCCGATGGAATTCGGCGGTAGCCCTTTCAACCAAGTGCGGGCAGTCCCATCTAGCATCATGGTGAAGTACTTGGCCATCGCCGCTTCACTGACCTCCAGCAGTTCCATGGCCATCTCGTAACTTTCGATCCAGGCTCCGGGTTGTAAGTCAGCCGTGTAATTAGGCACCTTCCTAGGGCCTTTGAAGTCCTTGGGTAGACGTTCATTGCGGAGAGCCGGCACTAAACAAGGGACAGCTCCAGTCCTTGTAGGGATACCCACGTCGACGGAAGTCGTCGGATAAGCCGGGGGAGTCTGGTAAGCCGTCAACTGAGGCACCTGCTCCGCCTCTTGCCGCGCTCTGTCTTGGTCTGCTGCGTGAAAGGCTCCGTTATGAGCCGGGCCATGGCCAGGGGGCGGGTCATGGCGTCGGACATTACTTGAGCCGGTCGCTGAGACCATGTGTCTGCTGTAACTCGGGCTCCGGCCTGGACGAGGGGTCGAGTGGATCCTGTCCCGGCTGTAAGAGTATGCCTCTTGCTGTGCCAGCGCTGTCTGAAGGAGTTCCCTGACCCGGCGGGTTTCAATAGCCGTTGGAGAGTCGCCGTCAATTGGGAGGGCCGCCAGCCATGCCGCTGCGGCGACCATGTTCTCCAGCGGGTTAGCATAATGACCCGGTGGAATTGGCACATACTGAGGCGGGGCGGGGTTCACCCGGGGAGGCCCCATCACTTGTGGCTGAACAGGGGTCCCCGACCCGGACACTATGATCCCTGGCGGGTTACTAGACCCTGCACCTGGCGTGTTGAAGAGGTTTCGAGGATCGTAAACCGGACGGAGTCGAGATTGGGCCTTTTGATGCCTCCTTCTCATGACCTCATTGGACGCGTTCTGATCCATCGTGAGCCGGAAGGACTGCGCCTGAATCAACTGAATTTGGGTGTCGAGAGCCGCCCTCTCCGCCGCCATCCTGATCCCTTCCGCTGCTAGATCCTCTTTGGCTTTCACTAGATCTAACTTTAACTGCGCCACCTCCGCGTCATGCTGAGCTTGATCCGCCGGGTCAACCGCGGCGGTCAACAGGGCCGTCATCTTGTCCGTGAGATCCATCAGCACCTGAGCCGGCGAGGGCACCGGGTTTCCCGCCCCAGCGGCAGGGTTCTGAACAGGCTACGCACCGGCCATGAAGATTCCAACCCGGCTCGGCGGCTCAAACGGATCCGGAATGCTGTCACCATCGGAACAACCCATTAGCCTGCCATCTTGAAGTTGATACAACGAGTTTGACTCATCTGTGGATGATTCGCCGTCAGAGCCGGCGGCCGTCTCATCACCAGATCCAGATCCATCAGAGAGCCCTCCATGGATACATCCCACAAAAGCATGCTTCAAGGCAGGCAGGGCCCGGGCGGGTCGTGCGCGCTGAGCCGTCTCGGTGAGATCGGCGCAAAGATCCGGCTCAGGGCCTAGCTCACCAATCTTGCCAATGAAAACATGAATTCCACCGAAGGGGACCCGGTATCCGTACTCAATTGAGCCGGCGTCGGGGCCCCAGTTTGCATCATCGATGTAGAGCTTGCCGCGACGACTCTTGGTCATCCGGCCCACAGTGTATCCCTTGAGCCCTTCGAAGCTGCCCTTCAAGAACTCAAATCCACCATGCGCTGGCCCCACGGTGGGCGCCAACTGTCGTGGAATTGTCACGGCAGATGTCCTCAAGCTAGGACTTAGTCGTGGAGCCATCGCCACTAGGAAGCTTGAAGGGGTTAAACGGGACAAGGAACACGAGGGTTTATACTGGTTCGGCCCCTTACGGTGAAGGTAAAAGCCTACGTCCAGTTGAGGTGGTATTGATTAGGGTTTCGATGACCAGGGAGCTTAACTGCTATGCCTGGCTCTCGACCAGATCTTTCTCCTTCTAAACCGATGTCGGGTCGTCCCTTTATATAGAGAGGTTGATGCCCCGCAGCTCTCTGAGTCCCGGCCGGCTCATAAGAGTGTCCGGCTCGGACTCTCAACTATTCTTGCCTTACACTACAAGTTCTACCATAATGACGGTTGTAACTACGGGCCTTAAGCCATCTCCGGGTCTTAAGCCCATCTTTGGTCCACCGTCTTCAAGCTTGGCGCCGGGCTTCAGGTGATGACCCTTATGAGTAACCCGGCCCCACCGGGCGGGTGACTCTAGGGTTTATATCCTCAACACCCCGGGCCAGTGTTCCTCTGAGTGCTGGTCCAAACTAGAGCCACTTGCAGCGCCACCTTGGGGAAACTTGAGGGCTGGTTCTAGTTGTACGTAGTGTTCATCCGGTGTGCCCTGGGAACGAGATATGTGCAGCTCCGATCGGAATTTGTCGGCACATCGGGCGGCTTTGCTGGTCTTGTTTTACCATTGTCGAAATGTCTTGTAAACCGGGATTCCGAGACTGATCGGGTCTTCCCGGGAGAAGGTTTATCCTTCGTTGACCGCGAGAGCTTATAATGGGCCAAGTTGGGACACCCCTGCAGGGTATTATCTTTCGAAAGCCGTGCCTGCGGTTATGAGGCAGATGGGAATTTGTTAATGTCCGGTTGTAGAGAACTTGACACTTGACTTAATTAAAATACATCAACCGTGTGTGTAGCCGTGATGGTCTCTTCTCGGCGGAGTCCGGGAAGTGAACACAGTTTGAGTTATGCATGAACGTAAGTAGTTTCAGGATCACTTCTTGATCATTGCTTCGCAACCGTTGCGTTGCTTCTCTTCTCGCTCTCATTTGCGTATGTTAGCCACCACATATGCTTAGTGCCTGCTGCAGCTCCACCTCATTACACCATCCTTTTCCTATAAGCTTAAATAGTCTTGATCTCGCGAGTGTGAAATTGCTGAGTCCTTGTGACTCACAGATTCTACCAAAATAGTTGCAGGTGCCGACGATACCAGTGCAGATGACGCAACCGAGCTCAAGTGGGAGTTCTACGAGGAACGTGGTCGTTACTATGTTTTGTTTCCTGATGATCAGTAGTGGAGCCCAGTTGGGACGATCGGGGATCTAGCATTTGGGGTTATCTTATTTTCATTTGGATTTGACCGTAGTCGGTCTATGTGTGGATTTTGGATGATGTATGAATTATATTTATGTATTGTGTGAAGTGGCGATTGTAAGCCAACTCTCGTTATCCCATTCTTGTTCATTACATGGGATTGTGTGAAGATGACCCTTCTTGCAACAAAACCACAATGCGGTTATGCCTCTTAGTCGTGCCTCGACACGTGGGAGATAGAGCCGTATCGTGGGCGTTACAGATATCTGGGTTGGTCCCATTTTTGTTTGGTATATAGCCACCTTATACTGTGTGAGGCTAGCAAATCTAGTGTTGGACTTACTCTGTTGACTTGTCCCCCAGTCCCCACTTTATTTCCTTTTTCAACCAATAGATCGGGTTTATATTGAGTTTGTACTGCGTTCCCTTTATTTCCCTATTAGACCTAGAGACCAGTTGGATAGCCAGTCTCTACTACTTTTCGCCCCCATTATTTCCTCTTTCGACCAAGTCCTAGATTCAGGTAACAAATCTTCCCCCAACCCCACCCCCTTTCTTCCTTGTTTGAACCAAGTACTACTAGATTCGAGTGCATGAACTAGTTTTACCTCTTAACAGTAAAAAATTAGGTGGTTTTCGAATAGTCGATCGATCCTATCTACATGAGGGGGCCTGAGAAATAGTAAAAGATACAAATGCAGCAACGTCAGGAGCTCGGGAAGTAGAGCAAGGCCGGTTTTGAAGGAAGTTATACCTGAGGGTCGCCGAGATGTCGCTTGGTGGGCGGCGGGAGGCGGATCTGCCCACACTACGACAGCGAGGAAGAAGGGGTGGGATGCCCTCCCTTGCTAGCGATGCTTGGGAGAGAACGACAGGGCACGCTGATCGGGATGCGCCGGCAGTGGGTAAGAGCCGTCGCCGAGGACGACCGCGTGAACGGTGCACCTTCTCACCTTCCCCGGTGGAGAGGATCCGGCTGGATCTGTGACCAGCGGTGAGTAGAGAGAGTGAGTGTGGCCACCGCTGTCGTGTTTAGATCTGGAGAGGACGAGACAGTGTGAAGAGAGCAACACTATCAAGCAAGCGCGGAGGCTCCTGCCTATATAGTGGAGTACTAGTTTTCTTTTGTCTACTGGCCGGAGCCGGCTTGACCTCGACAATGACTGTCGAGAAGTCTTCATGCACGTGCCCCGGAGGCGCAGTTGTCGTCATTTTGATCTGAAGCATCAGATTATAACATATAACACGAAAAAATGCCACATGACAAGAAATCATAACCTCGCTGCCCAAAGGAGACAAGATGAATCCCGACGGACAAACTAGACGAGGATCAAAGCTCGAATTAAAGATAAACTCGTAGAAAATGGGTCCGTCGATAGATGTCCTAATTAACATAGCCGGCTTGACCTAGATGGCAGCTGAGTAGTCTTTGTGCATGTGCCCCCAATGACTAGCCCAACTCAGTTGTCGCTGTTTAACCCTCGCAGTGATCTGAAGCACATGACACCTAATTTCGCGAGATGACAAGAAACTTTTTTTTAGATTTCTCACCAGAACTACAGCCCTGTACAACACAGCCTGCACGATATGTAGACGATAGCCAATCCAGGCGTGTCTCCTGGAGTCTGGTCACATGCATGGACGAACTGATCTTTCGTGTCTTGCAGGGATCGTCCAGGTACCAACGTATGTACTTCTATTAACTCACCCGACTTGCGGGGCCGGGGAGTGTGCCTATGGCCGGTTCTCAATTGCGGTCCCACATGTGTGTGCAAACGCAATATGACGCGCGTTCCATTCGGAGAGTGGCGTGCTAGACCGACCGACCGTCTGGGGTGCGACGCGAACGCGACGGGCGTGCTGTATACTCCGTACATGTGTACCGCCGTTTTCTTGAGGCTTTGCTCCATGGCGCAATCCATGGATACAAAATTAGTATAGTATACTATTTAAAAGTCGAGGGCGGGGCTTTTCCCGCACGGTAGGTGGGGCAGTTCCGCCTAGTCGGTTTGACAGAGACGCGAGAAGATGAGGGAGTAGGCTGCTGCAAACGTAGGGCTGTGTGATTTGACAGTGAGTTACTGCTAGACAGGTGGGGCCCGGTGATTTGACTTGCCATTATCATTTTAACTGCGGCGCTATGACCGGCTTGAGTCTCCCGAGTCCTGACCACCTCCATACAGGTGCCTCTCCTGATGCTCCACCATGTAGAGGCTGGCTCTTTCTTGAGAGCCCATTGCTTCACTTTTTCCTTGCCTCTTTCCCCCACATATGCAAAAATGCCATGTAAAGCGGGCTTATAGCCCACTATTGTACTTGATCCTACATGTGCTAAGCATGCCACATAGGCATAAAGTCTGATGTGGCAAGTTAATTAAGAAGAGAGAGACTAGTTTGGTGACCCGAGGAAGAAACGGTGATAAGCGCGTGTACCTACATGAAGCAAACTTAGCAACAAAAAACTAAGCACCTATGCATTGGGGACTTGAGTTGCTAAGCCATTTAATGCCCATAGCACCTCATCTAAGCACCATTTCATTGGAAGAGGTCACTCCTTGGCAAATGCAATAAATACTACGAAGAAGGAGATAGAGATAAGTAAATAAAAAATACTCTTATAGCCAACCTTATAGCTAACCTTGTTGTATGAGTGACTAAGTGATGACTATGTATGACATGCCAACATCAGATAGCCTAACGCACAGTGTTAAATCTCCAAGGGCGCCACCACGCGAGCAAGGCGACGGTCGTGGTAGGCGCGACCATGATACGGGCTGCTGGCAGCCCTTGGATCTGAGATCGAACGGTCGCATGCTAAGTTGCTGAAAATTTGCAGAATAACCCTCCACGATAGGATATTCACCCATAGGTCTAGAATCACGCCATGCAACCGTTTGATCTCAGATCCAAGGGCTCTCGGAAGCCCGTATCATGGGAGAATGGAAAGCTTCGTATCACCTGTAATTTTCCCGATGCTTGACATGACATCGAAAGCCATTTAATTGGGCGTCGAGTAGACATGACATCTAATTGGGCCCCCATAGTATTGTGCATGAATTCATTTATCCACCAGGGAAGCCACTACCCTGCCATTCGCACGCGCCCCCCACTCGACATTTTTACAATCGATAAACCGCTCCTAGTCGTCTCGTCCTTTCACATTACGGCAGTTCCACTAATCCTAACCCTCCTCCCAAATCCATGGCGTCCCAAATCTCCATGATCGGCGGTGAGTACAAGGTTAGAAGCATCACCGGCGATGAGTTCGACGTCATCTACACCCGTTCTTCCGCAACGGTGAAAGAATGCCTTGCTCGCTTCAAACGCATGTTCGAAAACTCAAATGATGAGTGGGTTGTTGGGCTAGATGTTGGGTACACCACAGTCCTGGGAAGCAAGAAGAAACTAAAGGAGGCAGAGAAGAAGAAGCCCGCCGTGATCTAGGTATGCGTGCATGACTTTTGCTTGGTCTACCACATATGCCATGCCGACGTTGAGTGAGAGGAATTTAAGAACTTCCTCAAGGGCGGCCGAGTCAAATTCATTATTGTAGACTTTAGGAACGACAAGGAAATCCTGGGTCGAATAGGCCTCGTTGTAGGCGACCCCTTCGACCTCCAGAAGGAAGGGCTCGTGCCCTCCCTTGATCAGCCTTCAATGTTGACCCTGGCAGGAGCCATGGTTCATCCTATGTACGGTGTTGGAGTAAATGGCCACGGGTAGCCTACCGACTCCCCCTGGCTCTTCAAAAAATTATCAGGCCATTCAAGCCTTCAAGCGTACAAAGCATAGGGCCGCCTTCCCCCGGCCGACTATCTCCAGGGCCGACTCCCAGAAGGCGACCCAGCCTCAGAAAACCTCCCCCAAGAAAGATACGAGATAGCCGACTCCAGGAAGCCGGCGCCAAGAGGACCGACTCCCAGAAGCCGGCCATGAAGAAGGCCGACTCCCGGAAGCCGGCCAAGACCACACCCACCAAGACTGCATCCACATAACGGTGATATGACGGGGCGTGGCCGCAGTATAGCCCACTACCCCCGAATCCCGAAGCAAGCATGGCCACAGGGCGCCGTACGGGACAACCATCTCCCGTCCGGCGCGGCACTGTAGCCATGTTGACCTCGATGTCACCCACGACAAGCCCCAGTACGGCCCACGGGCGGCGGGCCCCTTTAGCCAGAGAGACACTCGAAGGCGGCCCGGCCTCCCCTAGTCGGCCAGGGGCGTAGCCGGCTCCCAATAGCCGGCTACCTCCCTCCCTCGAAACATGTGCCTTATTAAGGAGGCAAGACGAGGTGAGGCTACAGTGAGAGCCTGCAAGGCGGCGACACTGTAGCCACGCTTACCTCGACAAAGCCCTCGTCATCAGAGGCGAGGCAACAGTAACCAGCCGCCGACAAGGCCCCCAAGTGGTGGGGCCGGCCTGTCGGCCAAGAGGCCGTTAGCCGGCAGGACCCACCAGTCGGCGGGCCCCAACGGCCGGCGGAGAAGCCGGCAAGCATACACACTGATGGTGGGGACCCACGCCCAGCCGGATTACCATTGTACCCCTTGGGGGTAGGCCTATATAAGCCCCCTGGGACACCCATGCAAAGGGTTGGTCTCGTAGAATTACACACACCATATAGAGAGGAAAGGAGAGCTAGCCTTGCCCTTCTTCTCCCTCTAACCCGACAGCTCAAGGAGCGCTTGTAGCTACTTGTTTTGATCTAGTGATCATGCGGAGACCCCGCAGAGCAGGACTAGGGGTGTTATCTCGACGGAGAGCCCCGAACCTGGGTAAGATTCGCCGGCGTGCATGTCTTCGCCTCATCCCGTTTCCAGGCACCGGCGACGTCTTACTGGCTCCCACAATGATAAGCCACCCGTTGGCATATGTCGCACCTAACACCCGACATTTGGCGCCCACCGTGGGGCCAGGTGCACCGTTGTCCGGAGACCTGTTCTGGACGGGAACCCTTTTCCTCCCCCGCGAGCGCAGCCAGCCTGCTGCACCCGATGGTGTTTGCCCCGACGCGCTGCAAGGCGTCGACGACGCCTGCGCAGCGAGCTGCCTCGCTGATCTGCTTAGCGAGATTCGCATCTCCGACGAGCCCGCGTCCGACGCGGGCACGGACTACCCCGAGAGCCGCCTCATCAGCCTCCTCGACCAACTTCACGTCTCCAGCGAGCCTGCTGTAGACTTGGAGTCGGTCGGCTCCACCGACCCGATGCTTGTCGACTCCGACACGGCATCACTCGACGCCTACCCCTCCGACGTGGTAGTCTTTGATGACCCTCTCCCTCGAGCTGACAGCGGCAGCAGCGCTGTCACTGAGGTGCTGGTCATCAGCCACGTCGCCAACTCGGGCGAGAACGCCCACGACGCCCTGCAAGCGGCGATGCATGACTTATCCGTCCCCATCACGACCGACGCCGACGCCGAGACCCTGGAAGCACGCCACCTCGCCCTCATCGCGGAAGGCCAGAAGATAGCCTCCATGAGACGCCTCATCGAGGCTCACCAGCGCGAAGTCGACTGCGCCGCCTCATGGCGGGCCGAGCCGAGCCGGCCTCGTCCAGAAGCGCGGCGCGGCCATCGCCAGCATGCTGGGGGCAGACCGCCCCGTCTACGCCTCCCCGCTCGAGAATCTGCGAGCCGCCCAGGCGTCCGCTGAAGAGCTAAACGGGCTGGGAGCTGATGAGCTCCCCTATATGACAAGGCGAGTCCAGCAGCTGATCGACGCGGCCGCAGAACGGCACGAAGCCGGTGCCCGCGCTGAGAGTCCTCCCCCGCGTCGAGAGCACGCCGCGACCTCCTGGTCGCCGACTGCGAGCGGCGCCCGCGCGAGGAAAGACAAGGAGCCGGCTGCTAGCCGCAGCCGGACTCGGATCACCATTGAGCACGACGCGGAAGGCCGCCCTCGAGCAGTGGAGCGCCAAGGAAATCCGCCTCCTCCCCTGCCTCGAGGGAAGAGATATCCCACCCCGCCACCTATCACGCATCCGACTCTTGGTGGCCGACTAGGCCGCCACGAAGGAGTCGGCGAGAACGACGGCCGCCACCGGATCGACCGCCTAGCTCGATCCCTGGCGCTAGAAGAAGAAGACGATGTCGGCCCGCCATGCTTTGGCCCCCGCATCCGCGACGAGCCCTTCCCCAAAGGGTTCTCGCTCCCTAGAGACACGCCCAAGTACAACGGCTCTGTGAAGCCGGAAGATTGGCTCATCAACTACTCTACTGCTGTCAGCATAGCGAACGGCAACAGGCGCATAGCCGTGAAGTACGTCCCTCTCATGCTACAAGGCACGGCGCGCACCTGGCTCAACAGCCTCAAGCCCTACAGCGTCAACAGCTGGCTGGACTTCACGGAAGTCTTCGTCCGCAACTTCACCAGCACGTACAAGCGGCCTCCCAAGCCCCGCCAGCTCTCCCTATGCGTCCAAGGGCCCCACGAGTCGACCCGTGACTACCTCATGTGGTGGGCCGAGCACCGCAACTCCCGTGAGGGGGTGCATGAGGTTCAGGCCATCGAATACTTCACCGCCGGGTGCCGAGAGGGCACCCTCCTCAAGCACCGACTCCTCTGCGACGAGCCGGCTACCCTCGACGAGCTGCTGATCATCGCGGACAAGTACGCCACGGCCGACTCCTCGATGAAGACCGAGCTCCGAGTGGACGCCTCTGGGAAGGTGCTCGCTCCGGCTCCCCAGACACCGGCTGGCGACTCCAATCGGCGCCCCTACCAGAACGACCACAAGCGCAAGGCCCCTATGCCGCCTTCCACCAGTCGGCAGGTGGCCACAGTCAAAGAGGAGCAGCCCGAAGAACGGCCCGCTCCCAAGAAGAAGGGCGGCAGGCCGGCTTGGCAGCCGGCCTTCTCCTACGAGCAGACTCTCGATGCCCCCTGCAAGTTCCACAGTGGCGCAAAGCCGTCCAACCACACGACCCGAAAGTGCCACTGGCTCACACGGATCTCCAAGGGCGAGGGGCTGGTGCCGCCTCCGCCTCCCGGCCCGCCGCCTCCAGCCCCCCAGCAGCCGGCTGCTCGACCTGCAGTCGGAGCCATTCAAGATGAGTTCCCTGAAGAGCATGCCGCCTACGTCGTCTTCACGAGCCAGGTTGAAGACAAGCGCAGCCGACGCCGACAGCACCAAGAGGTCAACGCAGTCGCCTCCAGCAACCCTGAGTTCATGCATTGGTCCGAGAAGCCTATCAACTGGAGCCGGGCCGACCACCCAGAGGTGATGCCGTCCCTTGGCTCCTACGCATTAGTATTGGACGTCACCCTCGCAACAGAGAGGCGAGCTGCACGATTCTCCCGCGTTCTGATTGATGGCGGAAGCAGTATCAACATACTGTACCGCAATACCATGGAGAAGCTGAACCTCAAGGCAAAGCAGCTCATCCCAAGCCGGACCGTGTTCCATGGCATCGTACCCGGCCTGTCCTGTTCCCCGATCGGCAAGATCAAGATGGATGTTCTCTTCGGAGACAAGGATCACTTTCGCCGAGAAGTAATCTGGTTCGAGGTAGTACATCTGGAGAGCCCTTACCACGCCTTGCTTGGCCGACCCGCTCTGGACAAGTTCATGGCTGTGCCCCACTACGCCTACCTGAAGATGAAGATACCGAGCTCGAAGGGGATCATCACTGTAGCCGGCGACTACAAGAAGTCCACCGAGTGTGCCGCAGCCAGCAGTCGGCTGGCCGAGTCCCTCGTAGTGGCAGAAGAGAAGAAGATGCTGGAGCGAGTTGTGGCCATGGCCGGCAAGCAGCCGGCCTTGTCCCCCAACCCCAAGGATTATGATGCGCAGGGCTCCTTCCAGCCGGCCAAGGAGACGAAGAAGATACCTCTGGACCCGGAGAACCCGGAAAGGTTTGCAGTCATTGGTGCAAACCTGGACAGTAAATAGGAAGGTGAGCTCGTCGACTTCCTCCGTGAGAATCGAGACATCTTTGCATGGTCCCCAAAGGACATGCCGGGTGTTCCGAAGGATTTCGCCGAGCACAAATTGCACGTCTGAGCCGACGCGAAGCCGGTCAAGCAGCCCCTCCGCAGACTGTCAGAAGAAAAGCGAAGAATCATGGGAGAAGAGATAGCCCGGCTCCTCGCCGCCGGCTTTATTATGGAAGTATTTTTCCCAGAGTGGCTTGCCAACCCAGTCTTGGTGTTGAAGAAGAACAACAAATGGCGTATGTGTATAGACTACACCAGCCTCAACAAGGCCTGCGCCAAAGATCCGTTTGCTTTGCCACGGATTGATCAAGTGATAGACTCCACGGTCGGATGCGAGCTGTTGAGTTTTTTGGATGCCTACTCAGGATACCACCAGATCAAGTTGGACCCAGCAGACCACCTGAAGACTGCCTTCATCACACCATTCGGAGCTTTCTGTTACCTGACTATGACATTCGGCTTGGGGAATGCCGGTGCCACTTTTCAGCGTTGCATGCAGAAATGCCTCCTCAAGCAACTCGGCAGAAATGCCCACGTCTACGTAGACGATATTGTGGTGAAGACAGAGAACCGCGGCACCCTGCTGGAGGACCTCAAAGAAACATTTGCCAACTTGCGCCGATTCCAGATCAAGCTCAACCCTGAGAAATGCGTGTTCGGAGTACCAGCCGGCCAGCTTTTAGGTTTTCTGGTATCCGACCGAGGCATTGAGTGCAACCTTGTGAAGATCAAGGCCATTGAGAGAATGGAGATTCCTACCAAGTTGCGGGACGTGCAGAAGTTCACTGGGTGCCTGGCCTCCTTAAACCGCTTTATCAGCCGGCTAGGAGAGAAGGCTCTCCCCCTATACCGACTCATGAAGAAATCCACTCATTTCGAGTGGAATGACCAAGCAGACCAAGCCTTCCATGAGTTGAAGAAGATGCTGACTACTCCACCTGTCCTGGCGGCGCCGACTGAGAAGGAGCCCATGCTCCTCTACATTGCCGCGACTAGCCGAGTGGTCAGTACAGTTGTTGTGGTGCAGCGCCCGGAAGAAGGCCGAGCCCAGCTAGTCCAGAGGCCGGTGTATTATCTAAGCGAAGTACTATCCAGCTCAAAGCAAAACTACCCGCACTACCAGAAGATGTGCTATGGAGTGTACTTCGCCGCCAAGAAGCTGAAGCCCTACTTTCAAGAGCATCCCATCACGGTCGTGTGCACCGCCCCGCTTGCCGAGATCATGGGCAGCCGGGATGCATCCGGCCGGGTGGCTAAATGGGCCATTACGCTGGCACCTTACACAATCTTCTACCAGCCCCGCACCGCCATCAAGTCTCAAGCATTGGCCGACTTCCTCGTCGACTGGGCCGAGACCCAGTACCTACCGCCGGCTCCCGACTCTACCCATTGGCGGATGCACTTCGACGGGTCCAAGATGCGCACCGGCTTGGGAGCCGGCATCGTCCTCACCTCTCCCAAAGGCGACAAACTCAGATACACGCTGCAAATCCACTTCGCCGCCTCCAACAACATGGCCGAGTACGAGGCACTCATACACGGGCTCCGGCTAGCCAAAGAGCTCGGCATACGCCGGATCCTGTGCTATGGCGACTCAGACTTGGTGGTCCGGCAGTCATCTGGCGACTGGGACGCCAAGGATGCAAACATGGAAAGCTATCGATTCCTCGTCCAGCAGATCAGTGGGTACTTCGAAGGGTGCGAGTTCCTTCACGTGCCACGGGCCGACAACGACCAAGCAGATGCCCTGGCGCGCATCGGCTCTACCCGACAGGCTATACCGACCGGCGTCTCTCTCCAGCGCCTCCTCAAACTGTCCATCAAGCCGTCTCCAGAGTCGGACTCTATCTTCGTACCGCCTGTCGCCGATGCAGCCGGATCCGACTGGAGGAACCCAGCAGGCGGCTCGGGGACTTCGACAACCGGCCCGGGGACTGCCGTAGTCGCACCCGGCTCGGGGACTTCAGAACCCGGCCCAGGGACTGCAGCAGTCGGCCCGGGGACTGCAGCGACACAAGAAGCGGTGGCCGACTCCAACTCCCCACCACCCAACCTGCCCACCCGAGTCACAGTGGCTGTACTGACAGTCGAAGAAGTCACAGCTCCATCATGGGCCCAGCCCATCTTCAACTTCCTAGTCAATAGAGAGCTGCCGGCTGACGAGATCTCGGCAAGACTAGTGCAACGTCGAGCCAGAGCCTATGCAATAATAAACAGAGAACTTGTCAAGCGCAGCGTCACTGGAGTCTTCCAGCGCTGCGTCGAGCCAGAGAAAGGAGTGGCAATCCTCAAGGATATCCATCAAGGCGAATGCGGCCACCACGCAGCCTCAGGATCACTTGTGGCCAAAGCTTTCCGCCACGGTTTCTTTTGGCCGACTGCTTTGGAAGATGCCAAAGAGATAGTCAAAAGCTGCAAAGGATGCCAAGTCTTCAGTTCCAAGCAACACCTGCCGGCTTCTGCACTCAAGACCATCCCCCTCACCTGGCCCTTTGCCGTCTGGGGGCTGGACATGGTGGGCCCATTCAAGATAGCCCGCGGCGGCCTGACATATCTGCTTGTCGCCGTGGACAAATTTACCAAGTGGATCAAAGCAAAGCCGATCAAGAAGCTGAACGGGCCGACTGCCGTGACATTCATTGCCGACATCACTACTTGGTACGGTGTGCCGCACAGCATCATCACCGACAATGGCACAAACTTTGCCAAAGGAGCACTGGCACGTTTCTGCGCGACGCAGGGTATCCGACTGGACTTAGCGTCCGTTGCCCACCCGCAGTCAAACGGCCAGGTCGAGCGAGCGAATGGACTCATCCTCTCCGGCATCAAGCCCCGACTGGTCGTACCACTGGAGCGATTGGCCGGCTGCTGGCTCGATGAGCTGCCGGCTGTCCTCTGGAGTCTGCGTACTACCCCTAACAAATCAACCGGCTTCACTCCGTTCTTCCTTGTATATGGTGCCGAGGCTGTCATCCCAACCGACATCGAGTTCAACTCGCCTCGGGTCACCATGTACACGGAGGCGGAGGCCAAGGAAGCGCGAGAAGATGGCGTCGACCTGCTGGAAGAAGGCCGGCTGTTAGCACTCAGCCGGTCCACCATCTACCAGCAGGGTTTGCGCCGTTACCACAACCGCAAGGTCAAGCCAAGATCTTTCCAAGAGGGCGACCTTGTGCTTCGGCTGATCCAGCGAACAGCCGGCAGCACAAGCTCTCGGCCCCTTGGGAAGGCCCTTTCGTCATCAGCAAAGCACTAGGCAATGACTCCTACTACCTGATCGACGCACAAAAACCAAGAGCACTCAAGAGGGATGATTCCAGCAAGGTGTCGGAGCGACCATGGAACGCGAACCTCCTGAGAAGATTTTACAGTTGAAAGCAGTATGTATCATGCTACCTTTTTGTATTAAGTATGAAACAACGGGCCCCCCGAGGAGCACTCGGGGACTGCCTTCCTTTATCTATGAATGACGAGTGTCATATTCATGAATGTATTATTACATTTGATTTTCTGTCTGGCACCGGGTTCGACTAGTCGGCCCGGGGACTGGCCGCCTTAAGTTATATTAAAGTTCTACCTGAAGTCAGACAAGTAGTGTGCCGGCACCCGAGCCCTCTCTTGTTGAAAGTCGCAGCTCGAAGAGCCGACTGTCCGACTAGCAAGAGTCAAAGGCAGAAAGGATGCCCACACGAAAAACGGCTAAGGACTAACGGACTTGTATAACGAAAAGACGGCCTCCAACCACGCTTGTCGGCTGTCAAAACAACCGGCTGGCTGGCCTCCCAATCACTTCGCTATAATCCTACAAAGCTAGAGTACTTGCCCTCCCAACTGGCCAAGTACTTCTCCAGCCACAGGTTGCAGAGCAACTGTCCGACTGGGGAGGCGGCAACCAAGGGAGGGCAGCAAAGGAAACAGCAGAAGGATGAAAAGCAAAGAACAAGGGAAAGCCAAACGCATGCATAATTATATTTACACATAAGGCCCCCAACAGGCCGGTAATCAATATAGTTCAAATACACCCCCAGTGGGTGGAATTGTGCAAACCTAACAAAATACTGTCCCAAGAGTGGTAAAACAGGAAAATAGAGGCAGCAGACTAGACTAAGGGCGCGGTGTGGGAGCCGGGTTGGTCGGTGGAGACGGCGCCACCGGCTGGAGGAGTGGCCGACTGGCGGGTCTCGGCTTGATCATCGCCGGCTGTAGGCGGTGCACCCGCGCGTGCCTTGTTGCTGGAGGCACGGTCAAGCTGAGGCTGACCGGCCGCTCCACCATCTGGCCCGGCGTCTTCACCCTCCTCCTCCTCCTCCTTGCCCTCGTCGCTGGAGTCGATCTCCTCCGCCAAGTCTTCGCCGACTGCCGGGTTCAGCCCGAACCACTCCTCCGGCTGGGCAACACCATTGTCGTCCACCTCAGGAGCGAAGGCGGAGGTGTCGGTGTAGTCGGCGATCGCCGAAGCCCGCTGGATGATAGCCGGCCGCGCCGGCTCCAGCTCCATGTCGGCCTCCTGCCGCCAGGTGGCCAGCTGGTCCAGACTCAGCTCGGGATACCAGGCCTTGGCGAACTCCAGCGCCCGCCTGGCGCCGGACCGAGCCGCCGAAGCCTTCCAGGCCTCGAAGCGGCCGACCGCCACCTCCAGCCAGTCGGCAATCCGACTAGGGGTGCGGGGAATCACTTCACCAGGCCAGAGAGCGGCCAACACCTGCGCCCCAACACGCTGAAGCCGGCGGAGCAGGCGATGAGCCGGCTGGAGGCGGGCCTGGATCGCCAAGAGCTGCTCCTCCAGCGACCGGCGAGCGTTTGGTGCGATTTTGGCGCCAGCCTGTCTTTCTGCCTCGCGGTGGGCCTCGACGACTTGGTTGGCGGCAGTAGAGTAGCCAGGGAAGTACTCTGCGCAAGGAAGAAAGAGAAAGAAGAGAAAAACACCAAGTCAGAAAACAAGCTAAAGCGGCAAGTGGCAAGAAAGGACGAAGAGGAAGGCGGCCTACCGTCAACCAAGTCTTCGATCTGGCCATAGCCGTTGATCAGCGTCTGCTTCGTTTCGGTCCAGCTGGCCGCCTCTGTCTCATACTTGGCTTGGAGGGCGGCCTCGCTGTCCTGCACCGCCTTCAGGGCCGCCTTGTGGCTCTCCTCCTGGTCGGCCAACCTCTTGGCCAGGCGGTCACGCTCCTATGCCAAGGCGGCAAACTCGGCCTCCTTAGCACGGAGGGTGGCCTGAGTCCCGCCCAGCTGCTCCCTTAGACTGGCGTTGGCCGCTGCAGGGATGGCAGAAAAGAAAGAAGCAATAAGGAAGAAGTTGTCAAGGAAGATCCGACCCGACTGCTCAGCAGTCGGCCTGAATCTCGGGGACTACACCCAGTGGGTGCGCTGACGCGCCCCCACGTGAGATAAAAGACGAAGCACTTACCCCGGCTCTCAGATAGGTCAGCTGTCTTCTGGGTCAGCTCCCGAGCCTGGGAGTTGAAGGCAGCCGCGCGGAGGTTGTGGTAGTCCTGCAAGTCAGGCAGAGGAGCGAATGAGAACAAGAATAGCAAAACAAGGCCCGCTAGGAAGTTCCAAGCTGCCTGCTCAGCAACCGACTCGGAACTCGGGGACCACACCCAGTGGGTGCACTGACGCGCCCCCACGGAAGAAACCAAGATGAAAAAAGCAGAGACAAGAAGACTAACCCGGATGGCCGCCCGCGTCGCAAGGAACTCGTCATTATATTTCCTCAGCCTAGGCTTGAAGCCGGTTCCGGACGTCCTGCGCGGCCACGTTCATCACTGCCGTCCCTCCACCCGGCGTCCACCCCGAGCTGGCGCTGGCTGCCTCCATGTCTTGGGCTGACGAGCTGGAGCCCGCGGCCTTCTGTGGCTCCGATGCGGCCCTCTGCGGCTCCGATGCAGCCTTCCCCGTGCGCTGGGGCGACGGCGTCTGGACCACCAGATCAGTCCTCGCGGCCGGCTCGCCCCCGGCCGATTGCACAGGCGGCAAGTTAGGCCAGCCGCCTTGGGTCGCCCCAGTCGGCGGGGCCGGTGTTGCCTCCCTCTTCGGGACAATGACGTCGTCCTCCCTCTCCAATCCCGGCTGGTCACCGCCGGCTTCTTCTGGCGGGGGTTCTGGGGCCTCAGGCGCTGCGACGCGCAGAGGGGTGACTAGCAAGGCCCCCTCCGCCATCGCCGCGGCCGCAGCCTCCGCTTGGGCCTTGGCCGCTGCGTCGGCGCGCGCCTTCGCCGCCTCCTCCTCTTGCGCCGCCTTGGCGGCGGCCGCCCTCAACTCCTCCGCCTCCCGCTCCTCCCACGCCTCCCGCGCGTTCCGCTCCGTCGCCACCTGAAGCTCAGCACGGGGGTCCACGCGGCGAGTAGTGCTCCCGGATCCTCCCGACGATCCAACGACGGAGGCGGCAGCAACCTGCTCAAGCGACAGTGGAGCCCTGATTATTTGAGAAAGGACAAGGATTCAGAAACTACCAGAGAAAACAAGAAAGAATACATGAAGGAGTGTACACTTACGCCAACACCGTCTGCAGCTGCCTCACCGCCTTGCGGAAGCGGGCCGCCTTCGCGGCCGCCTCTTCCCGCCTGGTCGCCGCTGCCCCGCCCTTGGGCTTCTTCGGCCGACTGCCGAACAAGCCCGACGTGGCACGACGCTTCTGCCCGCCACCCCGAGCAGGCGGCGCGGCGGAGGAACCCGCGCCGTGGCCAGACGCCGGCTGGCGGCGTGGGACGACTTCTGCCTCGTCGTCCTCTGGCCAGTCGTCGAAGCTGACTCCATGCCCGGAGCCGCCTGCCTCGCCGCCGGCTTGGCCGTCACCCGCCTCGGTGTTGTCATCCATGGCGGCCGCCCCCAAGTCGGGGTCCTCCAGGTCGTGCTCCGTCCGGTCAGGGAGGAATCGGCGCTCCGCCCCCGACCCGCCTGCAGGCCGAAGGAGAGGTCTCTGTCGAGACGTGCCGACTAGTCAGAGTCGGCCAAAAGGAACTCGGCGACAAAACTAAGAGAAGAAAGGGAAAAAGAGAACATACCGTGGGTGGCGGATGTGCTCGGGAATATGGCTCCTTGCCAAACTGCCACTCTGCGGAGAGCTTGCAGTTCGCAAGGTAATTCACCATATGTTCCACCTCGTCGTGCGGCATGTCCTTGGTGCACATCCGACTCGGATCGAGCCGGCCGCTCATCTGACAGATCAGGTGAGGGCGGCTCTGAAGAGGAAGCACCCGGCGCGTGACGAAGGCGGCCAGCAAGTCGGGCCCAGTCAGGCCCTCCGACTGGATCATCACCCGCAGTCGGGCGACAGCCGCGGCTCCAGCCGGCGTCAGCGTCACGGCCCGATAGGACCACTGGGGCCGCCTACCCGCCGGCGGGCCGGCTACATAAGCCGGCAAATTGACGTAGTCGCCTTGCGGGGCGACGTTCTTCATGTAGAAGTATGACTTCTGCCAGAGCTTCACCGACTGGATTAGCGTGATGACGGGGAAGGGGTTGTCGGCTACCACCCTCCGCATCGCGATGAAGGCGCCACTCTGAGCCAGCACGCCCTGCATACGCGTGCTCAACTTGGACTGGAAGAACTCCCCCCAGAGCTCGAGGGTGGGGAGGACGCCGAGATAGCCTTCGCACAAGGTGACGAAGGCGGACAGCAGCACCACCGTGTTCGGGGTGAGGTGGTGCGGCTGGAGTTGATAGAATTCAAGAAAAGAATGGAAGAAAGCGCTCACTGGCAAGCCGATGCCGCGCAAGAAATGCGAGCAGAAGACCACCCGCTCGCCTTCCTCCGGCTCCGGCGTGATCTCCTTCTCAGGCGCGAGACGGACCCGCACCTTATCCGTGCCGGGCAGCCGCCGCGTCTTGCGGAGGAACTCGACGTGGTCCTCATGGACGTTGGAGCCGTCCCAGTCCCCGCCGTACTGCATAGCAGCGTGAGGCCGGCGAGAATGAGCGCGGCGGCGGGGAAAAGAATGGTGAGACGGCGCGGCGGCGAGACGCTGCTGTGGGGGAAGGCAGGAGGAAGAAGATGGCGGAGAGGAGAGGAGCGTGCGAGCGTCTGCCGTTCCCCCTCCTCCCCCTACTTATAGCCTCGTGCGGTGAAGCCGAGGAGGCGAGGCGTGGGGTGGGACGTGGGATTAACTACACCCACTCCCCCACGTCCCGCGATTACTGCGCCCTAAAGACGTGCCGAAACTGCCGCAGGAAGACGTGCGGACGGCTTTTGGCCGCAGAGAATCCACGCCTGGGCCTGGGCGTAGGAGTGGTGGGCCCCCGACCTACGGTGACGTCTTGTCGCGCGCGTGGGCTGGCAGGCTTTTTTCGGCCAAGGGATGCCACGTGGTTCGCAGGCGGCGAGCGGCCGGCCCGCAGCCCGGCGCGCACGCCAACAGACTCCCACCCTCTGACTTCAAAAAAATTTCACCGAGACGGCGCGCCCAACCGAAGCCGGCTCCCAGCTGCTGGCTCGTCAAGATAAGAAGCTGCCCGAGCTTCTCGACCTCCACTCAACCTCGAAGCCCAATCAGCTTCGGGGACTACTGTCGGAGTAAATGGCCACGGGTAGCCTAACCGACTCCCCTAGCTCTTCAAAAAATTATCAGGCCATTCAAGCCTTCAAGCATACAAAGCATAGGGCCGCCTTCCCCCGGCCGACTTGTTGGAAATATGCCCTAGAGGCAATAATAAAATGGTTATTATTATATTTCCTTGTTCATGATAATTGTCTGTTGTTCATGCTATAATTGTATTAACTGGAAACCGTAATACATGTGTGAATACATAGACCACAACATATCCCTAGTAAGCCTCTAGTTGACTAGCTCGTTGATCAATAGATGGTTATGGTTTCCTGACCATGGACATTGGATGTCATTGATAACGGGATCACATCATTAGGAGAATGATGTGATGGACAAGACCCAGTCCTAAGCATAGCACAAGATCGTGTAGTTCATTTGCTAGAGCTTTTCTAATGTCAAGTATCATTTCCTTAGACCATGAGATTGTGCAACTCCCGGATACCGTAGGAATGCTTTGGGTGTACCAAACGTCACAACGTAACTGGGTGGCTATAAAGGTGCACTACAGGTATCTCCGAAACTGTCTGTTGGCTTGGCACGAATCGAGACTGCGATTTGTCACTCCGTATGACGGAGAGGTATCTCTGGGCCCACTCGGTAATGCATCATCATAATGAGCTCAATGTGACCAAGTGTTTGGTCACGGGATCATGCATTACGGTATGAGTAAAGTGACTTGCCGGTAACAAGATTGAACAAGGTATTGGGATACCGACGATCGAATCTCGGGCAAGTAACGTACCGATTGACAAGGGAATTGTATACGGGATTGATTGAATCCTCGACATCGTGGTTCATCCGATGAGATCATCGTGGAACATGTGGGAGCCAACATGGGTATCCAGATCCCGCTGTTGGTTATTGACCGGAGAGTCGTCTCGGTCATGTCTGCATGTCTCCCGAACCCGTAGGGTCTACACACTTAAGGTTCGGTGACGCTAGGGTTGTAGAGATATTAGTATGCGGAAATATGAAAGTCGTTCGGAGTCCCGGATGAGATCCCGGACGTCACGAGGAGTTTCGGAATGGTCCGGAGGTAAAGATTTATATATGGGAAGTCCTATTTTGGCCACCGGAAAATGTTCGGGATTTTTCGGTATTGTATCGAGAAGGTTCTAGAAGGTTCCGAAGTGGGGCCCACCTGCATGGGGGGCCCACCTGAACGTGGGTAGTGGGGGCAATGCCCCACACCCCTGGTCAAGGCGCACTAAGATCCCACCTTAGAAGGAATAAGATCATATCCCGAAGGGATAAGATCAAGATCCCTAAAAAAGGGGGATAACAATCGGTGGGGAAGGGAAATGATGGGATTTCTTTCCCCCACCTTTGCCAACGCCCCAATGGATTTGGAGGGCAAGAAAACAGCCCCCTCCACCCCTATATATAGTGGGGAGGCGCATGGGAGCTGCACCCCAAGCCCTGGCGCCTCCCTCCCTCCCGTGACACCTCTTCCTCCCCACTTGCGCTTGGCGAAGCCCTGCCGGGATCCCGCTACTTCCACCACCACGCCGTCGTGCTGCTGGATCTCCATCAACTTATCCTCCCCCCTTGTTGTATCAAGAAGGAGGAGACGTACCCGCTCTGTACATGTGTTGAACGCGGAGGTGCCGTCCGTTCGGCGCTAGGATCATCGGTGATTTGGATCACGATGAGTACGACTCCATCAACCCCGTTCTCTTGAACGCTTCCACGCGCGATCTACAAGGGTATGTAGATGCACTCCCCTCTCTCTCGTTGCTAGATGACTCCATAGATTGATCTTGGTGATACGTAGAAAATTTTAAATTTCTGCTACGTTCCCCTACAGTGGTATTAGAGCCAGGTTTATGCGTAGATTCTATGCACGAGTAGAACACAAAGTAGTTGTGGGCGACGATTTGTTCAATTTGCTTACCGTTACTAGTCTTATCTTGATTCGGCGGCATTGTAGGATGAAGCGGCCCGGACCGACCTTACACGTACTCTTACGTGAGACAGGTTCCACCGATTGACATGCACTTGATGCATAAGGTGGCTAGCGGGTGTCTGTCTCTCCCACTTTAGTCGGATCGGATTCGATGAAAAAGGTCCTTATGAAGGGTAAATAGCAATTGGCATATCACCGTTGTGGCTTTTGCGTAGGTAAGAAACGTTCTTGCTAGAAACCCATAGCAGCCACGTAAAACATGCAACAACAATTAGAGGACGTCTAACTTGTTTTTGCAGGGTATGCTATGTGATGTGATATGGCCAAAAGGATGTGATGAATGATATATGTGATGTATGAGATTGATCATGTTCTTGTAATAGGAATCACGACTTGCATGTCGAAGAGTATGACAACTGGCAGGAGCCATAGGAGTTGTCTTAATTTATTGTATGACCTGCGTGTCAATGAAAAACGCCATGTAATTACTTTACTTTATTGTTAACCGTTAGCCGTAGTAGTAGAAGTAATAGTTGGCGAGACAACTTCATGAAGACACGATGATGGAGATCATGATGAAGGAGATCATGGTGTCATGCCGGTGACGAAGGTGATCATGCCGCGCCTCGAAGATGGAGATCAAAAGGCGCAAGATGATATTGGCCATATCATGTCACTTTATGATTTGCATGTGATGTTTGTCATGTTTACATCTTATTTGCTTAGAACGACGGTAGCATAAATAAGATGATCCCTCACTAAAATTTCAAGAGATGTGTTCCCCCTAACTGTGCACCGTTGTGAAGGTTCGTTGTTTCGAAGCACCATGTGATGATCGGGTGTGATAGATTCTAACGTTCGCATACACGGGTGTTGACGAGCCTAGCATGTACAGACATGGCCTCGGAACACAAGCAAAACACTTAGGTTGTGTAACGCCCACGATGCGGCTATATCTCCCACGTGTCGAGGCACGACTTAGAGGCATAACCGCATAGTGGTTTTGTCGCAAGAATGGTCATCTTCACACAATCCCATGTAGTGAACAAGAATGGGATAAAGAGTTGGCTTACAATCGCCACTTCACACAATACATAAATATCATCATACATCATCCAAAATACAAACATATAGACCGGCTACGGCCAAAATCCAGATGAAAATAAGACAACCCCAAATGCTAGATCCCCGATCGTGCCAACTGGGCTCCACTACTGATCATCAGGAAAAGACACATAGTAACGACCACGTTCCTCGTCAAACTCCCACTTGAGATGGACGCCATCGTCTGCACTGGCATCGTCGGCACCTACAACTGTTGTTGGAAGTATCTGTGAGTCACGGGGACTCAGCAATCTCACACCCGCGAGATCAAGACTATTTAAGCTTATAGGACAAGGAGGTACAAAGAGGTGGAGCTGCAGCGGCAAAAGCATATATGGTGGCTAACTTGCGCAAATGAGAGCGAGAAGAGAAGCAAAGGAACGGACGTCATCTAGCAATGACCAAGAAGAGGTCCTGAACACCTACTTACGTCATACATAACACAGACCGTGTTCACTTCCCGGACTCCGCCGAGAAGAGACCATCACGGCTACACACGCACTTGGTGTATTTTAATTGGGTCAAGTGACAAGTTATCTACATCCAGACATTAACAAATTCCCATCTGCCTCACAACCGCGGGCACGGCTTTCGAAAGATAATACCCTGCAGGGGTGTCCCAACTTAGCCCATCATAAGCTCTCACGGTCAACGAAGGATAAACCTTCTCCCGGAAAGGCCCGATCAGTCTCGGAATCCCGGTTTACAAGACATCTCGACAATGGTAAAACAAGACCAGCAAAGCCTTCCGAATGTGCCGACAAATCCCGATAGGAGCTGCACATATCTCGTTCTCAGGGCACACCGGATTGTCCAAGCTTCCGATAGGCCAGCCCAGAGTTGCCCCTGGTGGCCACCGGCGACTGACAGTTTGGACCAATACTCAGAGGAGCACTGGCCCGGGGGTTTAAAATAAAGATGACCCTCGGGCTCTAGAAAACCCGGGGGAAAAAGGTATAGGTCGCAAATGGTAAAACCAAGGTTGGGCCTTGCTGGAGGAGTTTTATACAAGGCGAACTGTCAAGGGGGTCCCATAAATCACCCGACCGCGTAAGGAACGCAAACTCAAGGAACATAATCCCGGTATAACAGTAACTAGGGTGGCAAGAGTGGAACAAAACACCAGGCATAAAGGCCGAGCCTTCCACCCTTTACCAAAATATATAGATGCATTAATTAAATAAGGGATATTGTGATATCCCAACATATCCATGTTCCGACATGGAACAAACTTCAACTTCACCTGCAACTAGCAACGCTATAAGAGGGGCTGAGCAAAAGCGGTAACATAGCCAAACAACGGTTTGCTAGGAGAGGATGGTTAGAGGCTGACATGGCTAAAAATAGGAGACATGATATAGCAAGTGATAGGTAGCGAGCATGGCAAAAGAGCGAACAACTAGCATAGCAAAGATAGAAGTGATTTCGAGGGGTGGTCATCTTGCCTGCAAGATTCTCAGAGTTGTCGAAAGCTTGATCCTCGTAAGCGTACTCGACAGGTTCCTCGTTCACGAACTCGTCTCCCGGCTCTACCCAAGACAAGAACACAAACACACGGAACCACAATCAACAACGAGAAATGCGCAAGCAACATGATGCAAAACATGTATGATATGCAAGATATAATATGCGATGCGTATGCGTGCTCCGGAAGGAAAAAGATGAACATGACAGTAACTTGGCAAACCAAGCATGCCACTGGAAAGATGAGATGATTTCGGTCGAAATCGATATAAAGATCACCGGAATCGGATGCACGGTTTGCAAATGACAAGCAAAACAAGAATGACACTAATCTGCGATAAACAGCAAGATAGTACTTAAAATGCAACAAGTAATAATGCTACAGCACACCAACATAGCAACAAAGCACATGGCAGTAATCTACAGGAGATTCTTGACAAAAGATGAACACTGAGTTACGGCTAGTTCACAACATATCAAGCTCAAACAAGCATGGAAAAAGTGCAAAAGATTACAGGTTCACAGACTTGGTGAAAAACTGGACATGGCAGAAACCATCATCAGGTAGCAATGTTCAGAGCACGAAATCAACAACCTACAGGAAATTAACATTGCAAAATAAGGCATGGTAGTGTTCTACTAAATGCACTTGACAAAAGTCCCTTACTGACCATAAGCCAAAAAGGAACAGAAGATATGGTGGCAAGCATGTAAACATAGCAAGTTTCGTTATCAGGTTTCAGACTTAGCAGAAAAACAGAGCATGGCAGAAATATAAATATGTAGGCCTGTTTGTGAGCTTGATGCACTCACTACAGAGCAATGCATGACAAACCAAGCATACCTACAGCAATATGGCATGTTTGTGAAGCTATCCATTGCATGAACAATTGCATAGCATGTATGGATCAACTACAATAAGCTTGGCAAGATTGCAAATCTTGTCATGAATCTGCCAGAAATATTTTATAGCAAAAGTAGAGCAAGATTGAGTCATGCTATGGCACTCTAAAATTACAAACAATTGCAGGAATGGATCAATTAAAACTATAGCTACAAAACATCCTTACTGAACATCTCCAAAATATGCATGTATCTCTCTGTAGCATCAAGTTAAATGGCAACCAAATTACAGCAGACGAGGACTTAGAGAAATCAGAAATATTACGGGACCTAGTTTGCATGCTTGTGCTAGTCACCACAGAGATCAAAAAAATACATGGACTACACCACTGGAAAGATGGCATGGCATACTTCAAAACACATGTAGAGCTCGTGCTCATAAGATGCACAGAATAAATGATACAAAAATGACAAATCTCCAAGTTCTGATAAGAACCAGAGATTAACAGCAACTAGCCCTCTTCCAACGAAGATTTGGGCATCAAGATAACCTCTAATGAAAATGGTGCAATTGAGCAAAATGAAGAGCATCATTAGACGAACAATTTGACATATTATACGTGCGAATCGGAGCTACATGCACAAAGTTATCGCATCTCGAACATAGGCACCTGCTGATAATTATCCAAGACATAGAAAAAATAAAGAGGGGCGAGAAGTCAACGGGCTCACGGATCTGGATCGAGCTCCCGAGCTCGGGCTCGACCGGAGGCGAGGCAGGGG
>NC_057802.1:374171163-374180796 GCF_018294505.1 Triticum aestivum
GGACGGGGCGCGGCGGGCGGATGTGTACGTCGGTGGCAGTTTTGTCCGGCGGCGCGCGGAGGAGAATTTTAGGGTTGGACTGCGAATGTATACGGGAGGGGATGCACTTATATAGCTAGAGGGAGCTAGGAGACTCCAAATGAGGTGCGGTTTTCGCCCACACGATCGTGATCGAACGACCTATAGCATGGAAGAGAGTTTGGTGGGTTTTGGGCTGGTATTGAAGGGGGTTTTTGCTGGACACTCAAATGGACTTTGCGGATGCCCGGTTAACCGTTGGAGTACCAAACGACCTCCAAATGGAACGAAACTTGACCGGTAGTCTCCGGGTGGTATATTAAGACCACTTGACAAGCCTCGGTCCATTCCGAGAAAGTTTGACACATGCACACGAAATAAAACTAGAGGGGTGCACCGGAGGAGATAGGAGCGCCGGATTGGAAAACGGACAACGGGGAAAATGCTCGGATGCATGAGACGAACACGTATGCAAATGCAGTGCACATGATGACATGATATGAAAATGCATGACATGACAAAATACAAAACGAAAGACAAAACCCGACAACGGAGGGAAAAACATATCACATAGCCGGAAATGGCAAGAGTCGGAGTTACAAATATGGCAAGTTACATGCGGGGTGTTACAACACTCCACCACTACGAGAGGATCTCGTCCCGAGATCTAGGACTGAAAGAACTCCGGGTAGTCGGAACGGAGATGGTCCTCGCGTTCCCAGGTGGCTTCCCGGTCGGAATGGTGCGACCACTTCACTTTGAGGAATTTGATAGACTTGTTGCGAGTCTTGCGCTCAGTTTCTTCAAGAATAGCAACTGGGTGCTCATGATAAGACAAATCTTCTTGGAGATCAATCTCTTCGAAGTTGATAGTGCGCTGAGGCGTCTTGAAGCACTTGCGGAGCTGTGACACGTGAAACACATCGTGCACGTTCGCGAAGTTGGAAGGAAGCTCAAGTTGATAGGCGAGGTCGCCTCTTTTGCTAATGATCCTGAAAGGACCCACGTACCTAGGGGCAAGCTTCCGTTTGATACCGAAGCGACGAGTGCCTTTCATAGGAGAGACGCGGAGGTAGACATGGTCTCCGATCTCGAAAGCCAAATCACGATGCTTACTATCATAGTAACTCTTCTGACGCGATTGCGCGGCTTTGAGATTATCACGGATGACTTTACACATTTCTTCAGCTTCAGTGATTAAGTCATTGCCAAGAAGTTGGCGTTCACCAGTCTCTGACCAATTAAGAGGGGTACGGCACTTTCTGCCATAGAGAATCTCGAATGGGGCCTTGCCCGAACTCGCTTGGAAGCTGTTGTTGTAGGAGAATTCAGCATATGGAAGACAATCTTCCCATTTCATGCGAAAGGAAATGACACAAGCCCTAAGCATATCTTCAAGAATTTGATTGACTCGCTCGACTTGGCCACTAGTTTGAGGGTGGAAAGCTGTGCTGAAGCGAATGTTTGTGCCCATGGCCTTCTGGAAGGAGTCCCAGAACTTAGAGGTGAAGATGCTTCCACGATCAGAAGAAATCAATTGTGGAATGCCGTGCAAAGAGACAATTCTGGAGGTGTAGAGCTCTGCCAGCTGAGCTGCTGTGATGGATTCTTTGATAGGAAGGAAATGAGCCACTTTAGAAATCTTGTCGATGACAACGAAGATAGCATCATTTCCGCGCTTGGACTTGGGAAATCCAGTCACGAAGTCCATTTCGATATGATCAAACTTCCATTCTGGGATAGCAAGAGGTTGGAGGAGACCAGCTGGTCGTTGGTGTTCTGCTTTCACTCTTCGGCAGACATCACATTCATTCACGAATTGAGCAATTTCTCGCTTCATTCGAGTCCACCAATACGACTGTTTGAGGTCATGATACATCTTCGTACTTCCAGGATGAATGGAAAGGAGAGAATTGTGCGCTTCGTTCATTATGACTTTCCTTAGATCACCTTTCGGAACCACAATCCGGTCCTCGAAGAACAAAGTGTCTTTGTCATCAATGCGATGTATTTGGAAAGACCCTTGTCGATACCACGTTTCACCTTCTTCACCATGGCATCAAGGAGTTGTGCCTCACGAATTTGATCTTCCAAAGTAGGAGATACTATGAGGTTGGCAAGAACGCCTTGAGGAACAACTTGAAGATTCAGCTTGCGGAAAGCTTCACAAAGATCCGGTTGGAAAGGCTTGAGGATTAAGCTGTTGCAATAAGCCTTCCTGCTTAAAGCATCTGCAATGACATTTGCTTTGCCTGGAGTATATTCGATACTCGGATTGTACTCTTGAATCATTTCGACCCATCGAGTCTGCCTGAGGTTGAGGTTGGGCTGAGTGAAAATATACTTGAGACTCTTGTGATCAGTGAAAATGTCCACTTGTCTTCCCAACAAGAGATGTCTCCACGTAATCAATGCATGGACAACTGCCGCCAACTCAAGATCGTGAGTGGGGTAGTTCTTCTCGTTGGGCTTCAACTGCCGAGAGGTATAGGCCACAACTTTCTTCTCTTGCATCAACACAGCACCGAGACCTTGGAGAGAAGCATCACAGAAAACTTCATACGGCTTGGATTCATCAGGAGGAGTCAAGACAGGAGCTGTGACTAGTTTCTGTTTGAGGGTGTTGAAAGCAACGTCACACTCAAGAGACCAGACATACTTCACATGCTTCTGTAGGAGGTTGGAAAGAGGCTTTGCAATCTTGGAGAAATTCTCAACGAATCTTCGGCAATAACTTGCAAGACCCAGAAAACTGCGGAGCTGTTTGACATTTTGAGGAGGTTCCCAATCCAGAACTGCGGACACCTTCTCGGGGTTAACAGCGATGCCTTTGGCAGAGATGATGTGACCAAGGAAAAGAACTTCATCGAGCCAAAACTCACATTTGGAGAACTTCGCATAGAATTGATACTCTCTGAGCTCGTCGAGCACCAATCGCAAATGTTTGGCATGATCCTGCTTATTCTTGGAGAAGACCAAGATATCATCGAGATACACCAGAACAAATTCATTGGTATAGGGGTTGAAGATGAAATTCATCATCCGAGAGAACACCGGAGGAGCATTGACAAGGCCGAAAGACACGACAGTATATTCATAAGAACCAAAGCTTGTTCTGAATGCTGTCTTGGGAATATCTTCTTCACGAATACGAATCTGATGATAACCCATACGAAGGTCAAGCTTCGAGAATACTTTAGCGCCTTTGAGTTGCTCAAATAGCTCATTGATGTTGGGAAGTGGATACTTGTTCTTGATTGTCTTCTTGTTCAACGGACGGTAGTCGACACAAAGTCGGTTCGTGCCATCCTTCTTCTTGACAAAAAGAACACCACAACCCCATGGAGAAGAACTCGGTCTGATCAAACCCAGACGTTCTTGTTCATCGAGCTGCTTCTTCAATTCCTTCAGCTCGTTAGGTCCAAGCTTGTATGGACGCTTGCAAACGGGTACAGTACCAGGCTCTAGTTCGATAACGAACTCAACTGGCCGGTGCGGAGGCATACCCGGAAGCTCTTCTGGAAAGACATCTTGATACTCGCAAACGACTGGAATTTGAGAGATGGCATCCAATTCGCCCTTCTCATTGAGAGAGAAAAACCGAATGGTTTCATCACGAGCGGCAAAAATAATCACATCCTCAGACGAGTGTGTCAATTGAATTTCTCTGGCAGCACAATCAAGTTGAGCCTTGTGCTTAGAAAGCCAGTCCATCCCGAGAATAAGATCAATATCCGAGTCACCAAGAACAATTGGAGAAGACTGGAATGCATAATCGCCCAACTTGATGGTAACATTCGGAACCATGGAACTTGCATTCATGCATTTGCCCGGAGAGACAACTGCTAACGGCCTAGGCAATCCTTGGAAATGCAATTCATGCTTGGATGCAAAAGGTCTTGAAATGAAAGAAAGCGATGCACCAGTATCAAAAAGAACTTTTGCAGGAATATCGTTAACAGGAAGATTACCCATTATCACATCAGTAGATTCCTCCGCTTGAGCTGCATTCATCATGTTCACCTTTGCAAACTTTGGGTTATGCTTGACCACTGTATTGCTGGAAGATCTGACAGGAGGAGGAAGACGCCTCTGGTTGAAGCACTTGTTAGCATAGTGACCTTTCTGCTGACATTTGTTGCAAGTCACCTCTGAGAGTGGACGGTGATAAGGAGCATTGGACTTTGGAGCTTGATTCTGAGACTTGTTCTGATAGCCAGAGTTGGAAGAGTTTGAAGAACCATGGCCACCTTTGTTCTTCTGCTGGTAAGGCTGACGAAACGGAGGAGGAGGAGGCAACCAGAACTTCTGTTGCTTAGCTGTCACAAGTGAGGAAGAAGAAGACTGAACTGTGTCCCTGACTCTCTTCTTAGAAGCCTCACACTTGAGCTAAGTAGCCTCTTGCTTCAGTGCCATATTGTAGAATTGATCAAACTGAGTAGGCTCAACAAGAACGAGAGCTAACTGCAGATCCTCTTTAAGGCCACCTCTAAAGTGATAGATCATGCTCTTCTCATCAGGAACGTCTTGTTTAGCGAAGCGAGCAAGTTTCTGAAACTGAATGTTGTATTGATACACAGACATGTTTCCTTGCTTGAGATTGCGGAACACCTCACGCTTGCTCTCAACAACACTTTGTGGAATGTGGTGCGCTTTGAAGTCCCGACAGAAGTCAGTCCAAGTGATCACACGACCTCCTCTGGAATCTTTGTATTGCTGAAACCAATTAGCAGCTTGGTCCTTGAGCTGGAAAGAAGCGAACTTGACAAAGTCCTCAGGCCTGACATTGCTACATTCAAAATGCTTGTTGATGTCCACGAGCCAATCATCGGCATCCGTGGCCTCGGCACAGTAGCTGAAAGACTTGGGCTGATTTGTGAGAAACTGGTTGAGAGTGGCAAAGTGAAACTGATTGTTGCCTTGATTGCCTTGCCCTTGAGTACGTTCTTGCAAGAGTTGCAGAATCATTTGAGCATTGGCGTTGGTGGCTGCCATGATTGCTTGCCATGCCTCCGGAGGTGGAGGTGGTGGCGGAGGGTTCGCTTGACTCCCTTCATTGCGATCCAGATTCTGACGCGTTGGCGGAGCCATCCTGAAGAGGGTGACATCCGTTAGCATCTTGATAAATAAAAGATAAGTAGAATCAACGGATAGAAATTGCAACATATAGTCTTCACAAAAAGCATTCGCACGAAGATGAACGAATGAATTCCGTAGTAAATCATCACACTTCCATAAGTTGAGAAGCCACTTGAAAAAGATATGGAATGAACATATGAATTCGAAGCAACTCGAATACCACAATACAAAATAAAACCAAGTATTGGCTTGCAGAATAAGCCGGAACAAACATATGATAGATATTTCGTCCGAAGTTTTCGTGGTGGGGCCCACACGGGCTCAATCGTACAGCACCATCATGTACAAGGCTATGCACATGACATACGAAGCGTCCCCGAGTCGGCAAAGCCATGGACTCTTTAAGACACAACGAGACCACTGTAAAATCAACCGTGTACAGGCGGACCACTAGACGTCGAACCCCAATCTCATATCATGCGTCTGTCGGAAAGATATCCTAAGGCTACTAGAATTCCCACTTATAAACTCCCGAAACTTTCTGGTTATGCAATCTGGTGTAGGGGATACAGGGGACACAAATATATATCACCCAAACTAGCAATCCCTAGATCCAGCTGTATCCATCCGTCAACACATAACCAAGAAACCTTCGGAAATCGTTTACCTCAACCTTCGAAAAACATCCGTTATACAAGTTATGGCAATACTCCCGAACTCCCGCCCCAGTACTGGGTGGCGTCGAGGTGATCTCACCAACAACTGCATAAAAGAGATTTCGATGTCGGCGAAACTCAGGTATTCCAGAACTGCAACGATAAAATTGTGACGACAACACCTCGGAGCTCAACTCCCCGGGACACTGCCACAACCCCTAAATGACAGGAGGCACCAAGAACAATGTTCTCGTCACAAATCCATCGGAACGATTCCAAGATACCCGCGTGATCCTAAAATTTTTTTTTGTGAAATTTGAGGAGAGAGTAGTCAAAACTTCTACGTCAGGAGACCTCACCAGAGCGACGAAGGGACTGAGGAGTAAAAAGAATCCTACTCTCCGATATATATAATCCTAAGACTCAAAACATTTTTGTTCTAGACTCAACAATGCCAGCGATTCGATCAAGCAGGGGGCTCCTAAGTCGGGGATGGCTCTGATACCAACTTGTAACGCCCACGATGCGGCTATATCTCCCACGTGTCGAGGCACGACTTAGAGGCATAACCGCATAGTGGTTTTGTCGCAAGAAGGGTCATCTTCACACAATCCCATGTAGTGAACAAGAATGGGATAAAGAGTTGGCTTACAATCGCCACTTCACACAATACATAAATATCATCATACATCATCCAAAATACAAACATATAGACCGGCTACGGCCAAAATCCAGATGAAAATAAGACAACCCCAAATGCTAGATCCCCGATCGTCCCAACTGGGCTCCACTACTGATCATCAGGAAAAGACACATAGTAACGACCACGTTCCTCGTCAAACTCCCACTTGAGATCGACGCCATCATCTGCACTGGCATCGTCGGCACCTGCAACTGTTGTTGGAAGTATCTATGAGTCACGGGGACTCAGCAATCTCACACCTGCGAGATCAAGACTATTTAAGCTTATAGGACAAGGAGGTACAAAGAGGTGGAGCTGCAGCGGCAAAAGCATATATGGTGGCTAACTTGCGCAAATGAGAGCGAGAAGAGAAGCAAAGGAACGGACGTCATCTAGCAATGACCAAGAAGAGGTCCTGAACACCTACTTACGTCATACATAACACAGACCGTGTTCACTTCCCGGACTCCGCCGAGAAGAGACCATCACGGCTACACACGCACTTGGTGTATTTTAATTGGGTCAAGTGACAAGTTATCTACAACCGTACATTAACAAATTCCCATCTGCCTCATAACCGCGGGCACGGCTTTCGAAAGATAATACCCTGCAGGGGTGTCCCAACTTAGCCCATCATAAGCTCTCACGGTCAACGAAGGATAAACCTTCTCCCGGAAAGGCCCGATCAGTCTCGGAATCCCGGTTTACAAGACATCTCGACAATGGTAAAACAAGACCAGCAAACCTTCCGAATGTGCCGACAAATCCCGATAGGAGCTGCACATATCTCGTTCTCAGGGCACACCGGATTGTCCAAGCTTCCGATAGGCCAGCCCAGAGTTGCCCCTGGTGGCCACCGGCGACTGACAGTTTGGACCAATACTCAGAGGAGCACTGGCCCGGGGGTTTAAAATAAAGATGACCCTCGGGCTCTAGAAAACCCGGGGGAAAAAGGTATAGGTCGCAAATGGTAAAACCAAGGTTGGGCCTTGCTGGAGGAGTTTTATACAAGGCGAACTGTCAAGGGGGTCCCATAAATCACCCGACCGCGTAAGGAACGCAAACTCAAGGAACATAATCCCGGTATAACAGTAACTAGGGTGGCAAGAGTGGAACAAAACACCAGGCATAAAGGCCGAGCCTTCCACCCTTTACCAAAATATATAGATGCATTAATTAATAAGGGATATTGTGATATCCCAACATATCCATGTTCCGACATGGAACAAACTTCAACTTCACCTGCAACTAGCAACGCTATAAGAGGGGCTGAGCAAAAGCGGTAACATAGCCAAACAACGGTTTGCTAGGAGAGGATGGTTAGAGGCTGACATGGCTAAAAATAGGAGACATGATATAGCAAGTGATAGGTAGCGAGCATGGCAAAAGAGCGAACAACTAGCATAGCAAAGATAGAAGTGATTTCGAGGGGTGGTCATCTTGCCTGCAAGATTCTCAGAGTTGTCGAAAGCTTGATCCTCGTAAGCGTACTCGACAGGTTCCTCGTTCACGAACTCGTCTCCCGGCTCTACCCAAGACAAGAACACAAACACACGGAACCACAATCAACAACGAGAAATGCGCAAGCAACATGATGCAAAACATGTATGATATGCAAGATATAATATGCGATGCGTATGCGTGCTCCGGAAGGAAAAAGATGAACATGACAGTAACTTGGCAAACCAAGCATGCCACTGGAAAGATGAGATGATTTCGGTCGAAATCGATATAAAGATCACCGGAATCGGATGCACGGTTTGCAAATGACAAGCAAAACAAGAATGACACTAATCTGCGATAAACAGCAAGATAGTACTTAAAATGCAACAAGTCATAATGCTACAGCACACCAACATAGCAACAAAGCATATGGCAGTAATCTACAGGAGATTCTTGACAAAAGATGAACACTGAGTTACGGCTAGTTCACAACATATCAAGCTCAAACAAGCATGGAAAAAGTGCAAAAGATTACAGGTTCACAGACTTGGTGAAAAACTGGACATGGCAGAAACCATCATCAGGTAGCAATGTTCAGAGCACGAAATCAACAACCTACAGGAAATTAACATTGCAAAATAAGGCATGGTAGTCTTCTACTAAATGCACTTGACAAAAGTCCCTTACTGACCATAAGCCAAAAAGGAACAGAAGATATGGTGGCAAGCATGTAAACATAGCAAGTTTCGTTATCAGGTTTCAGACTTAGCAGAAAAACAGAGCATGGCAGAAATATAAATATGTAGGCCTCTTTGTGAGCTTGATGCACTCACTACAGAGCAATGCATGACAAACCAAGCATACCTACAGCAAGATGGCATGTTTGTGAAGCTATACATGGCAAGAACAATTGCATAGCATGTATGGATCAACTACAATAAGCTTGGCAAGATTGCAAATCTTGTCATGAATCTGCCAGAAATATTTTATAGCAAAAGTAGAGCAAGATTGAGTCATGCTATGGCACTCTAAAATTGCAAACAATTGCAGGAATGGATCAATTTAAACTATAGCTACAAAACATCCTTACTGAACATCTCCAAAATATGCATGGATCTCTCTGTAGCATCAAGTTTACATGGCAACAAAATTACAGCAGACGAGGACTTGGAGAAATCACTAAGTCCCTGAAACCAGAAATATTATGGGACCTACTTTGCATGCTTGTGCTAGTCACCACAGAGATCACAAAAATACATGGACTATACCACTGAAAATATGGCATGGCATACTTCAAAACACATGTAGAGCTCGTGCTCATAAGATGCACATAATAAATGATACAAAAATGACAAATCTCCAAGTTCTGATAAAAACCAGAGATTAACAGCAACTAGCCCTCTTCCAACGAAGGTTTGGGCATCAAGATGACCTCTAATGAAAATGGTGCAATTGAACAAAATGAAGAGCATCACGAGACGAACAATTTGACATATTATACGTGCGAATCGGAGCTACATGCACAAAGTTATCGCATCTCGAACATAGGCACCTGCTGATAATTATCCAAGACAGAAAAAATAGAGGGGCGAGAAGTCAACGGGCTCACGGATCTGGATCGAGCTCCCGAGCTCGGGCTCGACCGGAGGCGAGGCAGGGGCCGGCGAGGCGAGGGGCGAGGGGGCGGAGAGGAGGCGCCGGAGGAGAGGGTCGCCGGCGGGGGCGACGGTGACCGGCGGCGGGCGCGCGGCGGCG